>NW_005200250.1:105020-142190 GCF_000372725.1 Emiliania huxleyi CCMP1516 | reverse complement strand
GGGATTCGAGCCACCCGAAATTACGGGGGCTCCAATTGACTCCTGGCAAACACGAGAGGGCCCTACACAGTTTGCCTTCCAAAGAAGGAATCACTGGGCCTATCAAACCCCCCATGCCAGGGGTAATCTGTCCTCTGCACGGAAAAAGCGGGGAGCGACGTGGTTTTCTCTCTTTGTTGGCTCTCTCGCCTGAGGTGAGGGCGAGACGCTGCTTGGGCCGCCGCCGAGGGAGAAGGACGGCACGGCGCCCCCCGGCTGAGCCCGTGCGGGGGCAGACATGACCAGCGGCGAGTGCTTGATGTTGAGAATCGAGTGCGCGCCTGGCAGCGCCCGCCAGGCGTCAGGCGTGTGGTGTCGCCGGCGTGGGGGCGTGTGTGTGGGGGGGGGGGGATGCGGCGTGCCGAGAATATCCAGGGGGTCGTATGTGGGCGAGCTTCCGCGGTCCTCCTCGTCGTCCACATCCATCGCGTCGTCGGCGGGGCCCATCGCAGGCGTGGCCGGCTGCGAGGAGGCCCCGACCGGTGTCGGCATCGGCGGCAGTGGAGGCAGCGTGTATCTCCGGAGCATGTGGTCCTCGCCCTGCGAAGCCCGCAGCCACTGCTCCAGCGCGGCGCACTGGGACGGCGAGAGCGCCTGCTGGAGCCCCTCGCATACCGCGGCGGCCCGGTCCTCCGCCTCGAGTTCGCGGCAACGCTTGTGCAGCATCTCGGCCTGCTCCTGCAGCTCTGCGACAAACTGCTTGTGGCGTGCGCGAGCCTGCCGCGCCTGGTCGGCCTTCCGCGACAGCTTCTTCTCAACTCCCTCGCTGGACACGCCCTGCAGGCTGCCCATGTCGGCGGCGACGCTTTTGCCGGAGCAGGATGGAGGAGGATGGCTGCAGCAGAGATAAAGAAAAGGTAGACTGAGCCTGCTCTAGCCTGAGTTGGCAGGATCGGCAACTGGGGTCCGTTCTGACTAGTACATGTAACACGTTCTGGCCCTCGCCATTCTGATCATTCCTGGAACATTCTCGGACCGACCCAGGTGGCCGGCCGGGTAAAACCCGGGTATACCCGAGAATTCTCAGGTATCCCCGAAAAATACCCGAAGCGGAGCATGTGGAGCCACTCGTGACCTTTGAGGACGCGGGGGACGTGCTGGGCATGGTGGAGGCGCCGCTGCTCGTGCCGGACGGTTTCAAGGTTGTCGCGGCCTCGCCGACGGAGGAGCAGCTCGACCCGACCAACCCGGCCAGCGACGCGCTCATCGAGCAGCGCATCATGGTCCGCTTCGAGCACTACGGCTGGTGCGTGGGCACGGTTACGGCCAAGGTGAACGACGGCCGGCGCACGATCGAGCGTGACCGCGTCAACTTCGTCGCCAAGTTCGACGTTGACAACGGCGCGGCGACGGACCTCTCGCTCGAGTCGTCGATGTACGACGGCTCGCCGTCGGCAGAGTACGAGTCGTGGCTGCTGTTCGAGCCTGTTCTGGCGCCGACGGAGGCGGCGGCCCTGGCAGCGGCGGCCGGCGGCGCAATCGTCGCCGTGTGAAGAGGTCGGACCGGCTGGGGCCGGGCGGTGGGCGGTGGGCTGCCTTGGCGCTTGGGGGGATGGGCTGTGGCACGGTCCGAGTCGTAGGGCCGGTGCCGCCTGGATGCCGTTCTGATCATTCCTGCGACCTTTGTAGGGATCCCTAGTCTTCCGTCCGAGGTCGGGCTGAGGGAGGACTGAAGTATGAGCCGCGTCACTGTCCCTGTGCCTGTGTCTCGCGCCTTGCGGGGGGGGAGCGGAAAGGAGGAACCTCTTCCCAAGAGCACCACTCTTGGAGCGCCGCCACTACCACCCAGAGCGCTGCAAGCAGCGCCGGGCAATGACGGCTTACCCCGCCCTCTGTCTGCTGCTAGTGCCGAGAGAGAGGCTCCGGGTCTCAGCGCCTCAGGCGGGCCCAGCGGCCGGTGTTCTGAACGTTCTGAGAACGCATTCCGAGCCTTGCCATTCTGATCATTCCCCTTACCTTGCCAACTCAGGCTCTAGCCTCGCTAGACTGAGATGAGACCGCCAGTGGATGTGGGAGTCCACCGCGCACCGCGCTGCGAGCCTGTCGTGTCCCTTGTCAGGAGCAGGAGAGCCCCACCTGTCCCCCTGATCGTTCTTCCAAAATCCTGCTCGTGCAGGTGGGGACCCTGTCCTCGTCCCATCCCTCGTTTGGCGTGTCTGTTTTCTTTCTTTCTTTCTTTGCTCTAGCCTCGCATATCACTTCCTGTTGTCTGTTGTTTGTTGTGCCCTTGTTTGTTCTCTTGGCACCTTGGAGTGCTGGGGGGGGCAACAGGGAGGATGTGGCCTTGAGTTATGTGTACGCCTACTCAGGGTGTGTGGCAGCCCGCTGGCTGTGTGTCTTGTGAGCCTGTTTGTGTCTGTGTGTCGCTCGTGCGTGTCGTCATCATCTGTCCGGCGTCCACCCATACCGCGTTGGTGTCCAGTCCGAGCCTGGCTGTTCTTCACCTTTCTACCTACCTACCCTCCCTCCCTTGAGTTGGGTGCTTTCTTTTTATTTCTTTTTGCGCCTCCTCTCCTCTCTATCTGTCTTGAGAGCGAAGTGGATTGTAAGGTGGAAGCCACACGGATGTTGCGGAAATCCACTTCTTTGCGTGTGGCGGCCTCCTGCCCATCTCTATCTGTCAGGAGCTCAGGAGCAGGAGAGCCCCACCTGTGCCCCTGATCGTCCTTCCAAAATCCTGCTCGTGCAGGTGTGGACCCTGTCCTCCTCCCCCATCCCTCGTTTGGGGTTGTCTGTTTTCTTTCTTTCTTTCTTCCATCTCTATCAAACAACTCGAGAGAGATTTTTAATAATACCAACTTCTAACAATCACACGTCATTTGGGGCCTGGTCCTGTTCACGCGCGCGCGAGACGTGCATGCAGACATGGTTGCCAGGGTGAGAGCGAATGGCGCGGTTCACGCCTCGCACAACAGAGAGAGAGAGAGATGCGCTCTGCATGGTGGGACATAAAGAGAGCGAGTACTTGGGCGAGTAGGCCGTGCGGTCGACGCTGCCGCGCGCGACTTTGCGTCTCTATCTGTCTTGAGAGCGAAGTGGATTGGAAGATGGAAAACGTTTCTATGCACTATGGGAAAGCGTCCGGCGAAAGAGATTTCTGGTTGGCTTCTAAAAATCTCTCGGGTCCCTCCCTGGGGTTATCTTTTTCATTCTTTCTTTTTGGTCCGGCCGATGGGCGCCATCTCGTCCGTTTCGCTCGATGAATCGCTACACATGCCCCACTATCCTTGTTATCAGACTTGGAGCACTTGAAGTGCAGTCGGCAACCGCACGCCCAGGACCGGGGAGCTAAGAAGCGCACTCAGTTGGCCAGACGATTGGTATCGGGTTACGGGCTAGAGAGCCCTAGCCCTGGGGGGTGCGCGGTCGCAGGGCCATAACACGGGTCTCCGAGGGTTGTCCGCGCTTCGGGTTTCCCCTAGCTGCGGGGCGCCCCCTCTACTCGGAGCTAGTAATACGAGAATACTCTCCGAGCACCGAGGGTTAGCCCCGCGTACCAGGTTTCCCCTTAACTGCAGGTCGCTGCCCTCTACTCGGAGCTAGTGATACGAGAAAGAATACGCACCGCCACGCAATACCATACTACGCGACGATAACACGAGGATACGAGAATACGGAGCTGCGAGACACCTTAAGAAACAGCGAGCTCTAAAGTTCGGAGGGGTCCCGTACCATGCGGAATCGACCCTATCCGGTGCTCAAGTGCTCAAGTTCGGCGGCTATGAAAACCCGAAAGTTATCGTAAAACGCGGGCGAAAGCGAAGCAGAGGGCGGGCGCTTTTGCCGCAGCGATGCCCGCAGCCTGTCGAGCAGCTTCCGCGGCGCCCATGCGCCGCGGGGTTGACCGACAGCTCCTAGGACAGCTCAGACTTCCTTTCCTATTTTGAGCCGAAGTGGGAGGGGGCGACACAAAAAACAAGACGGGAAGGTAAAACACAACGCATTTCAATGGACAGAGGAACGCTAAGGAGCAGAGGAACGCTAAGGAGCAGAGGAGGACGCTAATCAGGGGGGGGGGGGGGGCAGTGGACAGATCATGCCTCGGGAGTCGATCGCCTTTTGGTTCGTTGTCCACCATGGGAAGGAACTGCCATTTGGTGACCCAGAATCGGGCTCTTATCACTGAGTAGCTTCTCCAGGTTCGTGTTCGTGGGCACCACCCAGTCACCCTTGCCATCCGAGAGGTCCCGTTGCCATGATTTCCCCTTGTTTGCATCCAGCATCACACCCACAAGCCACGTGTTGGCACGGACAGCTAGCGGAGACTGGCAGAGCGCAACACGGCCGTCCGCATCCGGTTTTGCAAGCTCTTCAAACATCGAGATGTTGACCGTGTTCATCAAATTCGCCGCCTTGTTCAAATGCCCGATCCTTAGGGGTGCCGTTGCCGAGGCCGCCAGGAAAGAGCGTCCCAACCACTTTGCGATGCATGGCAAAGACCGATTGGCTCGAACGGTACGCGGTCACGTGCTCATTCATCTGCTCCGCCTTCGTCTCGTTGACGAGGTAGCTCTAGCTGGTACGTGGTAGGGCCTAAACTTCTGCCCGACGACGTCCTCCACCTCGACCGGTCCGCCGAGTTTCGCCGTAGAGTCAGAGAGAGAGCACGACGGTACATACACTTTATACACTGTAGACCTACGGCTTTACCCACATGGTCACGGACTTGCATGAGCATGTGTGAATGGAAGCGACACACAAAGCCGTACATCTAGGTAGGAGGTATTTTCTTCTCAATAACAAGGTCTGTGAATCACCTCTGGCACTTTGAGCACAGGACCTCCGGTAGCCGCGGCCCGCGCACGGGCGTCCAGCCGGGCGGCTCCCAGACGCAGTCCTCCGGCCAGGGCTTGCCCAGGTGGTCGAGCAAGATGCGGAAGGCCTGGAGGTCGACGTCGCCCCGGATGGGGTTGTCGGGCGGCTCGTTTGGCGGGAAGAAGATCCAGCCGGGCACCTGCGTGCGGGAGGGGAGGCATCATCCAGTTCGGAGAGCGGACATCGAGGCGAGGGGACGGGGCTGTCGTGGTGTCGGTGTGGGGCGAGGCACACGCCTCTGGTGCGCAGAGGCACGGGAATAGCCAGCAGGCGCGGTAGCCGCAAAAGACGAGCAGGAAGGCGAGGAGGCTGAGAACACACCCCAGCCTCACAGCGTGAAGACAGTGCAGTGCAGCCGGATGGGGCGTGTCGTCCCTCTCGCGCCAGTTGGAACACAGACGGATGCGTGCGGTTCCGCATCTACGGGTGCGGGCGTGCAGATGCCCGCCATCTCGACGGCGGGCCCCGCGTGCGGCGGACAGGCGGCCACGCCGGCGAACAAGTACGGGTAGGCGTGGAGGGCGGTGCCGTAGACGAGGACGAGGAGGGGGATCAGCCAGAGGAAGAGCATCGTGAAGTAGATCTTGAGCGCCACAACGAGCAGCCACATGCCGAGCAGCAGGACCCACGTGTAGATGTACTTTGCCGAGTACGTCTCCGTCTTCGCGCGCCTGCGCCAGCGGCAGCGCGTCGTCGCCTCGGCTGGTCTCGGCTCGATGATTACACCCGGCGGAGCCGCAGCGGGTCTCGGCGGGTCTCGCCAATCTCGGCCGATCTCGGGGGCGCATCTCGGGTCGGATCTCGGGTCGGATCTCGGCGGATCTCGGCGGATCTCGGCGGATCTCGGCGCCCGCCTGCCGGCGACGAAGCGCGTCGTCTCTGGGATGGAGTCCGCATCGAGGCAGAGGGCGAAGAGGAGGAAGTAGAGTCCGTTCTGGTTGAAGGCCTCGATCACTTGCATGATGATGAAGAACTTGGCGACGTGGTGCAGCGCCTACACGCGCAAGAGAGGCGTCCAGCAAGCAGCTGAGTGTGGGGCGCTGGGCGGCGTGGTGCAGCGCTGGCGGTCGCATTGTCGTAGCCGAACATGACAATGGCGGGCGCGAGGAAGACGAGGTACGCGGGGACGATGACCGAGTGTATCTCGATCAGGGAGGCGTAGAAGAGAGTGCTGCAGTAGCCGTACGTGCTGCCCTCCCGCCGCGCCGCCAGAGAGCGCAGCAAGATGCGCGCCTTGTAGATGATGGCATAGTACGACTGGTCCGCGTTCGTCTCGACCTCAATGTTCCCCCCATCCCCGAAGTTGGTCCTAAGGCTAAGCATCCCTACGCCGGCGCGAAACAGGAACCCCACGACCAGCGGCGGGAAGAGGACGTACCTGAGGGGCGAAGGAAGTGTCTCTGAAGTGTCTAGGAAGAGGACGTACCCGAGGGGCGAAGGAAGTGTCTCTGAAGTGTCTTGGAAGTGTCTAGGAAGAGGACGTACCTGAGGGGCGAGATGTCCGGGTAGCCTCCAAGAAGGGTCTCCGAGGGCATCCCAAACACGGCCCGGGCGGGGAGAGAGCGCACGCGCAGACGGCGGCGACGCGCTGCGCGACCGGCAGCGGAGCGACGAGGTAGTCCTGCGGTGTGAAGACGCCACGAGCGTCGGAGTGTGAACATATGCGGCTCTGTCTTGTGCGGTGCATCCGGCGCATCGCGTGACAGAAGGGTGTGCTAGCGCTCAACACAATGCCCTGGCCGCGAGAGTCCGAGCAGGGCCCCGGACACGGGATGCGCTAGAGTACAAGGGGGCGTGCTCCGCATCTAGAGAGGAGGAGTCCTCCCACTCCATGATCCGGCTCGGGCAGTTTGCGATGAACATCTGGCTCACCTGCTCACACCGCCACGGCGCGTGAAGACACGCGCTTCACGGCTAGCCGCTGCTTGTGAGAGGCGTCTGGCTCGCGAGAGCGTCGAGCAAGATCAGCTCGAAGAGGAGGGTAACGAGCGTGAAGAGGGCCGCCAGGTGCTGCGAGGCGCCTGTGCGGCAAGACTCGGGCGAGGCTCGGAGAGAAGGCTCTCCGCCACGTTGCGGCGTCTTTGATTGGTGCGGGGCGCCGCACGCGCACGCAGACAGCCAGCAGAGCTGCGTGCACGGCCACGAGCAGCGGCAGCCGAGCCACGGCACGACAGACCAGCGAGCCTCGCCCAGCCCTGGCACCCAGACCGGCTCCGGCGCGAACACCTGGCGAGCCCGCGCCTCCGCCTCCGCCTCCGCCTGGCACTGCGCCTGCGAGGCGGCGCTGCCGCCGCCGCCCGCCCCGCCGCTCCACACGGCGCGCAGCGGGAGCGCCTAGAGGACGCAGACGGGCATACTCCCCATAATAGCATTCATGATGCGAAGTGATGATACCACCTTCGTAAACAACAATGATGGAGAGAGTAATGATGATTTCGCGCCTCGACGACGCGCACAATGGTCGTCCCCGCGCGATGGGGGAGACCGAGGGGCCTCGCCAGCGTGATCGAGCTGTACGCCTTCAGGAGGTTGAAGCCCGCCCCTCCCCCCTTCCTGCCCGGCTCTGTCCGGGTCGGCTTGCCCAGCGAGACGATGGTGTGCTCCTGAGAGTCAGGCGATGGTGTGACATCGAGGTGTGACATGGCAGAAGTGTGTCCGTGTGTGAGAGCTCACCTCCTCTTCCTCACCGAGCCGGATCCGATCGCCGATTTTGAGGCAGCCGTCACCGAGATACGGGTAGAGGACGTCGTCGCCAGCCGCCACTGCCTTTTCGAGCAGGTCCTCCTCCGTCGACGATCCGACGCCGCTGAGGCTGGCCTGTGCGACTTCGAGGAGCCTGCAAAGGAGAGCGCGTGTCCTTGACGTGCGTGTGTGTGCGTGGATGTGCGTGTATCATTGGCGCACCGTCGGGTGATCCCTATCGTGGCGGCCCACTTGAAGATGCTTTGCGAGTAGAAGACGGTGAACCTGTGGTCCTGCATCTTCACCCAAGCCTGCGGTGGCACCAAAGTCGGTGAGCTTGCCGCCAGTCGTGCAGAGGCAGCTCGCGAGGTCAAACGAACCCGTGCTTGCACGCTGAGCAAAGCGTACGGCAGGATTTCGTATTCGGTCGGACAGTCGTATCCCGCACCTCCGTCGCCGAGCCAGTCGTCGCTTGGCCAGAAAGGCACTCGTGTCAACTCGTGCTCGATTTCATCTGCTTGCTGCTCCAGCGCGTCTGCCTGCTCCGCGACCTTTCGTCTTTCGTGACTGAGGTCCGCAAGCGTGTTGGACAGGCAGGCGGCCATCCTGTCGCTGAGCAGCAAGGCGGGGTCAATCTAATCGCCAGTATCGTTCAGGATTGAGCTCTGAAGACGCGACGGCGTGCAGTGATCACCCAAGCCAGTCGACAGCGCCGCAATCCTTTGCCGAAGGACAGGGAAAAAAGAATGTGCGGCCCGCGTCCGCCCGCAGCGCATTTTGTATACCGAGGCGGTGCCCGGTGCCGAACCTGTCGGACCTTAGGACAGCGTTGTAGATCCCTGGGCGAGGGTGATGGCGTCCCCGTCGGGTCAGGGCTGAAGGCGGGGGAGACCAACCGCCCGACCTCGCGGTAGAAGTGGATTTCCGCAACGTGGCTTCCACCTTACAGTCCACGTCGCTCTCAAGAAATAGAGAGAGGGGAGGAGGCGCAGAAAGAAAGAAAAAGGTGCACCCAAGTGAAGGGAGGGAGGCGCAGACACGCCCTCAATACCTCGCCCTTTTCTTTTAGATCCTCTGCTGTAGCCATCCTCCTCCATCCTGCTCCGGCAAAAGCGTCGCCGCCGACATGGGCAGCCTGCAGGGCGTGTCCAGCGAGGGAGTTGAGAAGAAGCTGTCGCGGAAGGCCGACCAGGCGCGGCAGGCTCGCGCACGCCACAAGCAGTTTGTCGCCGAGCTGCAGGAGGAGCGGGCCGCGACCGCTTTAGTTACTAGGCTCTATGATCACGAGAGTTGCACTTGTGTTCCGCGCCGCTCACCGTTTGCCGCTCCTCCGACTCACTCGGCCGTGTTGGTCGCGCTCTTGATGAGCGCCTCGTCCATGTTGCGCTCGTGCAGCAGGCCGTCCAGCGTCCTTTCCCCGCCCGGGCCCTCGAGCACGATGCGGTGGATGGTCACGTGGCTGCTCTGCCCGGCGCGGCGGACGCGCCCGATGGACTGCTGCTCCTTGCCGACCGCCGCGATCACCCTCTCGCCGTCCTTGGGCGGGCTCGACAGCGGCGCGTACAGGATGACGTGGTGGCAGCCGTGCTGCAGGTTGAGGCCCGCGCCGTCGTCGTACGCGAGAAGCAGCACGCGGCACTTGCGCTGCGCGACGCTGAGCTCGGTGGGCGGCTCGTCGAACTCGAGCACCAGCTCCGCGGCCCGCTCCTGCCCCTCGCCCGGCCTCGCGACATCCGTCGGCAGCCCGAGCCCCGCCACGGCGCTCGCGGCCGCCTCGATGCCGTCCGTCGGCGCGAAGACGAGCACCTGCTCACAGGTGTGTGCGTGAAGAGAGCTGCCCCCAGCCCGCCGGCGCAACGACGAGTCCGCCTTGGCGAGAGGCTCCGCATCGTGGATACGCTGCACGCACGCCTTGAGCGCCGCCCCGCGCTCGGCCGCCGTCGCCGCCGCGAGCGCCAGCCGGTTCCACTTTGCGTCGTCGCAGGCGTCGGCGTCGGGGCAGAGCGGCACGGAGGGGTACGTGGCGCACAGGGCTGCGTACTCGGAGTCTTGCTTCAGCCGCGCGGGCACGAGGACGGTGCTGGACGGGACCGACTCCTCGACGACGTTGCGCCGGGTGGCGGCCCTTACGAAATCCTGCGCGGCGCGCACCGTCTCGGCGCTGTACAGGCGGCTGGGCACCGCGTCGTGGTAGCGGAGGAAGAGGTCGCGGCCGCTCGCGCGCTCGACGGTGCGCCAGTGGTTCGAGGCGCCCGTCACGTAGGTCCCAGCGCACAGGGAGGCGAGCTCGGTGATGCGAGCGGGCGAGGAGAGGAGAGGCGTGCCAGTGAGGCCAAAGACGCCGCGCTGCGCGAGGAGAGGGCGCGACGCGACGTCCGGGTGCGCGATGCCGAGAAGCTCGCGCACGGCACACGATGAGCGCTTGGAGGACATGGCGCTTTCGTCGGCGTCATCGGAGCCCATGCAGAGCGGCTCGTGGCACTCGTCGATGATTACACGCCGCCAGCGGAAGTACTCGATCGGCACACCTAGCCGAGATGTAGCCGAGATGGAGCCAAGAGTAGCCGGGATAGAGCAGAGGTGTTCAATCTCGGGGCACCAGTGTCGCTGTCGGCGAAGGTCTTGGCGCGCAGGGCGGGCAGCGTGACGGAGAGGTAGCGGTACGAGAAGTAGGCCGCCGCCTCGCGGTCTTCCTGCCGCCCCTTGACCTTGCCGTAAGGGTCGCGCGAGCCAGCCGAGAGCCAGACACCGTAGATCATCGTCTCCGCGTCCCCCCCGCCCGCCTCGCGGTTCTTGTTGCGGCGATGCAGGAATGGTGGCAGCGCGTCGATGCCCGCCGCCTCGGTTAACACCTCGAGGTACGTGTCCTTGCGCGAGTCGAGCGCCTTTGCGAGGGCCTGCCTCTCCGCGACGCTTTTCCCCTCGAGCCGCTCCTCCGCCCGCCGCGCCTCCTTCTGTGCTTCCTGCGTGTGCAGCGCCGACGCCTAAAGTAGAGTAGAACGGTCAAGCAGAAGAGATGGTTAGTGGGACGCGCCACATCCGACCATGTGCCTTGACAACCGCCGCCTTTTCGAAGGCGCACGCCTTGCCGCTGCTCGCACAGCCGAGCAGGTCCGACACGATGAGCACCACGTCTGCCTCGCGCAGCTGCCGGCTCGTGAGCTGTTGCAGGTGCGCCGCGCTCTCGATGCGCAGCGTGCGCAGCTTGCCGCCGCTGAATCGGGCGATCTCCGCCTCCCACTGGCGGATGATCAGCGGCGTGACGACGATGAGCGTTGCGCGGCTCGTCCGACTGTCGCTCAGGGGCAAGCGGCGCGCCGCCTCCGCGTCTGCAGCGACCAGTGCGATGACGGTGACGGTCTTGCCCGCACCGAGCGCGTCGGCGAGCACGCCCCCTCGCAGCGGCCCCTCGATGCCCGCCTTGGCCTCCAGATGCCAGCCCACGGCCGGCAGCTGCGCGTCGGCGTAGTCGCGCTCGTCAAAGGCGACCTCGCCCGCCTCGATGGCCTGCAGCCAGCGCAGCACCGCCAGCTGGCGCGGGTAGAGAGAGAGGTCCTCCGCCCAAAAGGCCGTAGGCGGCTGCGCCGCGAGCGGGTCGCCCTTGCTGCTGCGGATCGGGAAGTCGCGAGCGCAGCTAGCGTCGAGGCGGGTGCCGACATGCCAGTCCACCTGCAGCGCCGCCGTTGCACCCGCGTCCAAGTTGCGGCCGCGCAGCAGCCTCTCCGCCGCCTGGTGCGCCGCCACCTCCACGCGCGGCGCAACCTCGACGCAATTCGTGGCCTGCCCCTCGTCGCTCAGCCGCACCTCCCACGCCTGCGGGCGCGCGTTCATGGCCCGCTCGTACGCGTTCGACTGCTCCGTGTCGTACACGCGCCGCCGCCCGTCCCACACCTCGGGTGGGCGGCATGGCGCACTCACCTCGCACTTGCCCCACAGCGCGGCGTCCTCGCCCAGGCCAGCGACGCCGCTCAGCTGGGCGAAACCGAAGCGCAGCAGTGGCGCCGCGAGCGCCTCCGCCAGCCGACGCTCGGCCGCGCTGGAGGCGGCGGCGAGGATAGCGAGGCGGCCTCCACTCGCGTGCTGGCGGAGCTTGCTCATCGTGCCGCCCGACAGCCCGCTCACGACAAAGGTTGGAGGGCCCGCGCTCGCCGCCCTCTGCTCCACCGCAAGCCCGCTTTTCTCCTCAAGCAGCTTGACGGCCGGGGCGCGCCTCCACTCGAGCAGTGTCGCCGGGGCATCGACCACCTTGCCATCTGTGAGCGCCGCCTGCCCGAGGAGTAGCCGAGGTGTAGCTGAGGTACAGCCGATACTTCAGTTATGCTTTAAGTCACACCTGCCCGAGCGCGTGCAGCCACTCCAACACCGGCTGGTTGGGCCGCAGCCGCAGCTCCGCCACGTGGAAGGCGCGGCCGTCGCGGTACGTCGGCGTCGTGCCAAAGACAAGGTGGTCGGGGCCGGTGCGGTCCACGTCCGGGTTGACAAAGAGCCACATCGCCTCGGAGCCGCCCGCTGCCTCGCGCTTCCACAGGGCGCCAAACACCGTGGTGCCGCGGCAGCGCTGGCGGACATATGTGCCGCCGACCAGCGAGGCCGCCTGCGTGTCGCTACTACCGACGTGGATCTTGTTGGCAACGACCTCCTCCTTGAAGTCGAGCAGGCCCATCTCAGAGCGATACGAGGACGAGACGTCGCCGTGCTCCGGCTCGAAGGAGAGGGTGGCGGCGCGCTCCTCGCACACCTCCCACTCGTCCGCGTTGCTGGTGCCGCCGCCACCGCCGCCGCGCAGCACCAGCCGCGCCGCCGGCGGCAGCAAGCCGCGCTTGCCGCCGCTGAGGTCGTAGAGCGTGGCCGTGATACCGACGCCCGCTGCGCCCATGCGGCCAAAGGCGACCGAGAGCGTCGCCACGGGCGCGGCGCCCTCCCCGCCGTGAGACACGTACTTGATGCGAACCGCGTCGCGATCGCGGTCGACGCGGAGCAGCCGGAAGAGCTCGGTGCCTGCTCACGGATGCAGGAGTGAGGAGAGGCGGTTCTCAGCTACGCCACGCGTCGGTGTGAAGGCCCGGTGCCGATGCCGCTGCCGGCGAGCGGCTCCTCGAGCTGCAGCGCATCCGGCATGGCGCGGCGCAGGCTGCCCTCGAACTCCTCGGGCGTGGCGCCGTCACCGTCGCCGGCCGCCGCGTCTGCACCGAAGCGGCCACCCTCCGGGTGCAGCGGCAGCATGGTGTGGCTCTCGAGCTGCACGTGGGCCGCACACATGCCGCACAACGTCGCCTGGCAGCAGCTGCAGCGCAAGATGCCGTGCTGGGACACGTCGCCGGAGCTCTCGCACGTGCACAGCACCGAGCAGCACTGCGCACGGCCCGCCAGACCGACGAACGGCCCAAAGCTGAAGCGCTTGTGCTCCGCGCCGCTTGGTGCCGCCGCGGGCTCCGGTGCAGCGGATGGCGGATGCGGGGGGGCCGCCTCTGCCTCTTCGGCAGAGGACTCTCCGACCTCATCTTTGGCGGCAGTGGCGGCGGCGGCGGCGGCGTGTGGCGCGATGCAAAAGGCGCTAAGTATGCAGGCGGAGACCACGGGGAGCGACATGGCGTTCCCCGCAAGGTCTGAGAGCTGCACCTCCGACTCGCCTCCGAGGAGCAGCTGGTCGGCCGGAATGCCGGAGAGGAGAAGCTTCTCAAAGCCGGAGATCTCTCGGCCTCGCTTGAAGTGGTACATCTGGCCGCCCGGCGTGAGGCACCCGGTGATGCCCGGCTTGTTGACGGTGTCGCAGAGATGCGGGTTCTGCGACAGGTCGACGAGCGCGTTGTGGTGCAGCAAGTCGACCCCCGCCTCGGCGTTCTTGATGGCCTTGATCTCGGCGTGGTCGAGCGAGTGCTGCGACCAGAAGCCGCACACGTCCTGCATCCAGTAGGGCGAGAGCAGCTTTGGCGGCGCCTGCGGCCCCCACCGCGTGAGCGGGCGAGCGTTGATGTCCATGTTCGCGCCAAGCTCGGCCGCGTCGTTGACCGATTTGTTGGTGTGGTCGCGTTCGGGCAGCATGTGGATGCAGTTGCGGAAGCCGAGGAAGTAGCGCGTGTTCGCGTTCCTGTTCGTCGTGTACAGGTCGCCGCCCCACTGCTCCGCAGCGAGCCTATCCACAGAAGGCGCCGTGAAGAGGCGCGTCTCTCGCACCCCGCCTGCCAGCTGCTCCGCCGCGAGCCTCTGCGCGATGGGCGAGCGGAGCACGTCGCGGAATCGGCGGATACGGTCGGACGAGTCGGGCAGCAGGAAGGCCTCCACCGGGTGGTCGAGCGTCGTCTCCAGCGACTGGACGAGCTTCTTCCAGCTCGCGGCGACCGTCGCCTCGTCGAGGCCGCCGTAGGTGCCTGCCTTCCACGCGAGCAGGTACTTGCGGGATCGCGTTTGGGGCAAGCCGTACTTCTTCGTGTCGACCGCCATGAAGGTGGCGTGGTATTGCACCTTATAGGGTCGGATGTCGGTCTGAATAGGGCCCCCGACGGCTCCGCTGCCAAAGCTATGTGAGCCGGACCGGCATCTCGAACACCAGGGTGGCGCTCTTGTCGTCTTGCGAGAGGCCGAGCGCGCCGCAGAGCTTGACCAGCTCCACGGTGCCGCCGCGCTTAAGCTTGAGCGGCGCGAGGGTCGCCGCATCGATGGACACCTCGCCGCCCTTCTTGGTGAAGGTCGCACGAAGTGCCGCGCCCAGTCGGAGCCCATGCTGTGGGAACACCTGACGGTGGGATTGCGCACAAGATGTGGGCAAGAGATGACCGGAGGGGTGGCGGAGAGGTGGCCGGGGGGGTGGCGGAGAGCTGGCCAGAGTGATAGCCTATGGCCCGATCTACGGGCGCACCTGGCTCACGACGAGCCTGCCGCCGTCCTCGAGCTCGAGCAGCGTCTCCCCGATGACCCCCGCCTTGGTGCTGTCCACCTTCTTGGCGCCCTGCGACTTGGCCGACGA
Organism: Emiliania huxleyi CCMP1516; assembly: GCF_000372725.1. Classification (NCBI taxonomy): domain Eukaryota; phylum Haptophyta; order Isochrysidales; family Noelaerhabdaceae; genus Emiliania; species Emiliania huxleyi. Next base: position 127,690 of record NW_005200250.1, on the reverse strand, counting down.
CTGGATGCTGCTGAAGACGTCCGCGAGCCGGGCGCGACCCGTGATGTAGCCAGCCATCTTGGCCCACGGCGCGGTAATGACATTCTCGAGGAGGAGCAGGTCATGCTCGGCGGCAAAGAGGTAGTCGACGGTCGCCAGGAAGGTCTCCCCGGACGTGCCGCCGTCCTGTGCACGAATCGACGCCATGCTCTCCCCACGATTCAATTCTAAATGAGTATCTCGACTAGTCGGCTTGATCTCGGCTTGATCTCAGCCAGATCTCGGCTAGATCTCGGCCTCGATGTCGAGCTTGACGCCCGTCGCGCGCTTGCGCGCCGAGAAGTCCTTGCAGGATGTGCCCGCGATGAGGACCTGCTCTCGGCCAGAGGCGTGAAGAGGTGCACCTCACGGACGTCTGCAGCTCGTCGCGATGGGCACCTTGAGCTCGCCCGGCGCCGCGTCGGGAATCGCGCGCTCGCCGCCGAAGCTAGTCGTCGCCATGGCTGCGCCTGCCTGCCCCTTGCCCGCCGCCGCCCTCTCCGCCAGCTCAACCACGTCGCTGAAGACGGGCACGCCCGGGAAATTGCGAGCGATGTACGCCTGCTTGAACGGCTCCTTCTCGCAGCTCATTTCGTGCCGCACCTGCAAGTGCACGCCTTCGGCCGCGAGCGCCTTGGAGGCGATGGACAGGGCGATCGCCGGCGCGTCGGTGCCGGAGCAGACCGTCTGCAAGTGCACCGGGGGGAGACCACCCGCCTCGCCCGCCTGCCCACAGCACACACACTTTAGGAGACGCGTCACACGCAACCCCGAGCAGCCCGGCTCGCGCTTGCCTTTTGCAGCGCCTGCCGCAGCAGCGGCAGCAGCTTCCGCGCCTGCTGCTTGACACCGAGCGTCACGTCGAGGTCGAAGGGCGTGTCGAGGTACGGCTGCACGCCTCCCTTGATGAGGTGCCCGCGCAGCGAGAGCCTGTTCACACTGGAGGCGTGAAGAAATGTGGCTCAGGGACGTGAGAAGTGGCCATGCAGCGCGCTTCTCGCGCTCGGCCGAGTAGCCCGGCACCTCGGCCTTCTTGAGCACCTGCGGTGGTGAGAACAGCTTCTCTCGGCACCTCTGGGCGTGGACAGCCTGGCGTCTCGCACGGCGCGCTCGAGCGCCTGCGGCGGCGGGTTGGCCCAGAGCACCTTCACCTCCTCGCGCTCCTCCTGCCGCTCCGCCTGCTCACAGAGGAGAGGGGTGAAGAGACGCGTTCTCAGCTCGTCGAGGGTTCGCGTGCCGCTCCGCCTGGGTCAAGCCCGCCGCCTTGGAGCCCGCCGCCTTGGCCTCGCCGCCCTTGCCTCCGCCCTTGCCTCCACCCTTGCCGCCCCTCTTGGACGCACCGCGCCTCTGCCTTGCGTCGCCGCCGCCACCGCCGTCGTAGTCCGAGTCGTCGGAATCGGCATCGTCCTCCTCGCCCTCGCTCTCCTCGCCCTCCTCCTCACCCTCGCTCTCCTCGTACAGCTCGTCCTCGTCCTCCGAGGCCGGCTGCTTCTGCCGCCGCGTGCGCACCGCCCTCCCGCCCCCCTCCTCCTCCTCGCTGCTCGCGCCCATGCTCTCGTTGTCGTACTTGGCCTCCTCCGCAGCATAGTCGACCTGCTTCCGTGCCCGCATCGCTCGGCCAGCTCCGTCCACCTTTGGCGGCAGCAGAGGTGGAGGCGGGACGGCAGCCTCCTCGCAAAGCGGCTGCTTCCCAGCGGCCCGTGACGCTGCCGGTTGCTTGCGGCTCTTGGACGCCACCTGCGGCGCCTCCGCCGCTTTGCGCTTCGCCGACGGCGCCGGCGCCGGCGCCGCCGCCTGCTTGCGGCGAGCAGCGCCCGAGCTTGACGCTGCCTTCGGCGCAGCTGCTGCCTTGCGCTTCGCCGGCGTTGCCGGCGCTGGTGCCGGCGGAGCCGCGGCTGCGATCGCCGCGGCTGCCTCCTTCTCCTCGAGGTCTTCCTCCAGCCTCTCGCCGTCGGCTCGAAGCTCGACGTGCCACAACGCTCTGCCGTCATTGTCATTTGCGCTGAGCCAGCCGACAATGCGACCATCGACAGGCGAGTCTGTTGCGTGGCCGACTACCTCGCCACTGTCGACGTACCGCCGGACAGGCTGGCCCACCCAGTCGTGGTCGATCCAGCGCCACCGCTCAAAGCAGCTCGCCTCATCCAGCATATCTTCAGCTTCATCGCCGTCTTTGAACGTGATGCTGCACACGCCGTTCTCGAAGCAAGCGACTTTGCCGGGAAAGAACTTCTTCTTGCCGTTGGTGGAGAACTTGACCTCCACGCGGCGGCCGATGTGAGAGAGGCCCGGCATACAATGTGCCGCCCCCTGCGGCAAAAAATGCGAGGGCGGAGGGATCCAGGAGGTGCCGAAATGTTTTGCTTTGATTCCGCGTGGTACTAGCACCACACTGGCGTGTCTGTTTTCTTTCTTTCTTTTTAGCACCACACTCCTCTCCTTAAAATCCCTGTGTGGTGGCGGCGTGCCGTCCTCCCATCCCTCCCTTGTGTTGATGTTTTCTTTCTTTTTCCGCGTGGTACGGGACCCCTCGATCGTCTCGCCCTCCCTCGCTTGAGCTTGAGGTGAGCACTTGATTGAGCACTGGAAGAGGGTCGATTGACGATTCCTACCTTCTCCCTAGTAGGTAGCGAAGCCGAAGTCTTCCTGCTGTGTGCACTGAAAAAATAAAATATTCTTAGCTTCAAGCCCCCCTCCGAGACTAGGGACAGAACCACACCAGTATCAGACCAGCGGGACTGCGCCTCGCCCCCACTTGCCCTGACTACACAGGATAGCATGCCCCGATAACGGCGACACATAGTGGGGGACACTGCGCAAGGAGGGGGTGCGAAGGCTCATTGGGGTACTAGGTGGGACCATGAGGGGGGGTGGGCGGGGTCCTGTGGGGGTGAAATGTTGCGCGGCGAATTCGAACCTACCCCCTCGCCGCGCCGATCCTCACGCGGAGGGTAAAACCCTGTGGGACAAAACCCCCCCGCGGTCGGCAGTCTTCAGAGTGGACCCCCCCCTCCCCAGCCTCCCCTGTGCATCTCGCACCCCCCCCCGCTCCCCATCGGTGACTCGCGAAGGACACGGACACTCGGGGTGAGGGGGGGTCCCCCAGAGAGGGGGCTTTGGGGCATTGTTGGGTTGATCGCTCGTGCCGATCTCGGGTCGATCTCGGGTCGATCTCGGGTCGATCTCGAGTCGATCTCGGGTCGATCTCGGGTCGATCTCGAGTCGATCTCGGGTCGATCTCGGGTCGATCTCGGGTCGATCTCGGGTCTCGGGTCGGTCTTGGGTCGGTCTCGGAGTGGTCTAGAAAAGAAAAAAATGTGGGGCGAGATGAGGCGAGATGAGGCGAGGTGAGGCGAGGTGAGGGGCGATGAGGCGAGATGAGGCGAGATGAGGCGAGGTGAGGCGAGATGAGGCGAGATGAGGCGAGGTGAGGCGAGATGAGGCGAGATGAGGCGAGTGGCGAGATGAGGCGAGATGAGGCGAGATGAGGCGAGATGAGGCGAGATGAGGCGAGGTGAGGCGAGATGAGGCGAGATGAGGCGAGGTGTACCTCGGCGAGATGAGGCGAGGTGAGGCGAGATGAGGCGAGATGAGGCGAGGTGAGGCGAGGTGTGAGGCGAGATGAGGCGAGGTGAGGCGAGGTGAGGCGAGATGAGGCGAGGTGAGGCGAGATGAAGCGAGGTGAGGCGAGATGAAGCGAGGTGAGGCGAGATGAGGCGAGATGAGGCGAGACTAGGAGGCGAGATGAAGCGGGATGTTGTGTGGCTGCTTGTGCTGCCAAGCACGCAGCACAACCAGCCACACAAGTCAGCTTTGGGAGCTCTCGGCGACGCCCAATGCGTGCGCCGGTAAGGGGGAGTGTGCGCGCGCGTGTGTGAGATGTGGATTGTGGCAGGCCTGCTGCTGCTGATGGGAATGGCTCTGTGTGTGGCGCTGCGCTGGCGTGCGGCGCGCGCGTGCTGTGCGCGTGTGCGTGTTGGATCCGCGCGTGCGTCTGCGTGTGCTGCGCGCGCGCCGCCGGCGTGTGCTGTGTGCTGTACTCTGCTGTGCGCCTGTTTGTGAGTCTTTGAGGCGCAGGCCTGGCTGGCAGGGCTGCGCGGTGGGCTGCGGCGCGCTGCGGGTGGTTGTGCGCCTGCCTGGTGGTGTGCGGCGGTCGCGCAGCCCGCCCGACCGGGTCGTCGGCGGCCCAGGGCGCGAGCATGCGGTCGGCGCTGCATGTGAGGCTGCCGCGCGGCTGGCGCGTATGTTTCCGTGCGATGAGGGACGCGCGTATGTGTTCACGCTGCGGGCGCGGGCGGGCGCGGGGGGCGGCGTGGTCTCACCGCGGTCCGACGCCGGTTGGTCTTCGGCGTGACGAGGGCGGGCGCGCAAAGAGGCCTTGCCGCCATCGCGTTGCCGCGAAGGAAAAAGAATTATTGTGTGCACTGAATGTGTGCGCTGTGGGCCGCTGCGCCAATGTGCTTTGTACAGCCGTGACGGCCGTCTTTTACTCGAGTATACTACGCACACATTGATTACCAAGTAGATTTGATGCAGCAGGGTCCACTCCAGTGCAATGGCGCGACCGCGCCGGACCCAGCTACACGCCCGCCATCCATGAAGACGGCCCGTTCGAGTGGAAGCGCCGGCCGAGAGCGCGGCCGGCGTCAGCCGCCGAGCCAAAGACGATCGGCAGCACCGTGCCGAGCGTGTACAGGACCGCGAGGATGGTGAGGGCGGCGAAGCGCAGCTCGCCGACACCGCGCGCGAGCGAGCGGCGCTGCTCTCGCCGGTGGCCCCGCGAGTGCTCCGCGCCGAGCGAGTCGAGCTCGAGCAGTCGTCTTCGTATCAGCAGGTGCAGGCCGGTGATCGAGCGCGCGCGAGCAAAGTACGCGGCCAGCGCGGGTTGGTCCTTCACAAGCCGCTCCATGCGTGCCGCCTGGGTAGGTGGGGCGAAAGCGGCGGTGGGGGGAAGGCGGCGGTGAGGAGAGGGGCGGCAGCGAGGGCAGCACTCGCCTTGTCGAGCCCCTCCGTACCCGGCACGACGGCCCTGCCTCCATTGAAGAGGGGCGGAGCCAGCGTGAGGAGCAGGAAGTACGAGACGGCGTGAGAGCGCTGCTCTTCGAGGCTGCACTCGCTCACCTCGGATGTGCCAGCGAGGAGCGAGGCGATGCGGTAGCTCGAGATGAGCAGCGGCGTCTTGTCGATCTGATGGTCGGAAAGGCCCCACTCTCGCATCCGCAAGATGTAGTCGAGAGGAGAGAAGGCCACCGAGATGAGGATGTGGTGCATGAAGAAGGCCGGGTCGTCGAAGGCATCCTCGTATGACGACGTCGAGCTGCGCGCGGAGGAGGAGGCCTGCTGCCTCCTCTTCCAGGGCGCATCGCGACCGCGACTTGGCATCGCGCCCGGCGAGCAGCAAAAGAAGAATTTCCGCGCATCGCACGGGACTGACAAAGAAGAATGTCGTCTGTCAGGGCTCCCCCATCCCTCGTTTGGGTTTGTCGGTTTCTTTCTTTCTTTCTTTTTCGACACTAGGGCAAAATCCTGCAAACAAAGGTGGGGACCTGGGGACGTGTCTGTCCTCGACCCTGCCCTAGCTTGGGATGTCCTTTTTATTTATTTATTTTATTTATTTCGACACTAGGCACGGGACAAAAAGAAAAGAGAAGCGCGGAGCGTCGAGAGCTAAAGACTCCCGTGTGAGAAGCCCCGGGTTCTCTTTTATAGCTAATCCCCTGAGCGTGCCAACTTGGGTCAACGACGTGAAGAACAAGCAAGCGGCAGATTGGCCTGTATCCATCCATGTTTCCGGAAACCAAAAAGGAAACGAGAGGGTCCTCAGCACTTTGCGTTTCCGGAAATTTCCAGGGAAACTATGCCTCACCGCCGACGACGGCTTCCCGCCCGCGACGGTGCCCACCGGCTGCTGCCCCAAGCGGACCGACAACTTTTGCGGGTGGCGGCGCAGGTAGTCGATGTTGCGCTGCCCCGCTCTCAGATTAGATTGTATACACTGCAGATGTGCACTCGCCCTTTAGGGGCAAGTATTTACCTGGCGAGTAGAGACCACGCCTGCTATTCACAGCACAAGCTTTGCCTGGCGGCTTCAGCATGTTCCTTTTTCCAGACGGATCCTCCCTGTATTTACAGGATTTGTGTGTGTGTGTGTAAATAAAAGAGGGATCGCGAATGTTGGACGGAGGGTGGACGCGTCCAAAGGGGATAAATTGCAAAAAAGAATGCGCGGCGGGGCGGGTGTGCGGGATGTCTGTGGGCCCGAGAGCGATATGCCATGTCCGCATTGCGTTTGTTTCATCATCGAAGGCTAAGCTCAAAAAGAACTCAAAAAGAATTTTCAAAACGCCAGAAGCGGCACGCTGCACGCTGTGCGACTGTGCGACAGAGTTGCGACAGCACGCCCGTGTGTTTAGTGTGTGCTTATGAACCTCCGCCTCCAGGGCCCAGAGGGCGTGACGACGCTCGAGCTTTCCGACGGGGCGAGCTTCGGCGACCTGATTGACGCCGCCGCCGCCGCTTGCAGCCTACCTGCCTCGCAAGTGGAGCTCCGGTCAGGCTTCCCTCCGCAGCCTCTCGCCGGAGACCGGGCGGCGGCGGCCTCGTCCTTCGTAGGCGCGGGAGCGCGACTCGTCGTGAGCAAGGCACGCGCCGCGCCCACCCAGGCGCACAACCCGCACGGCAGCGGCGGCCGCAAAAAGGCAGCTCCACAGAGGCTGGCCGAGGGAGCCGCGCCGCGCGACCGGCTGCTCGCCTCCTCCTCGTCCGGAGGCGTCGTCAACGGAGGCGGCAGCGGGGGCGATGCCAGCGGCAGCGGCGGCGGCGGCGGCAGCAGCGGCGGTGGCGGCAACAGTGGCAGCGGGTCAGATTTTGCGCGCCGGATGGCGGAGGCGAAGAAGCGGAAGCGCGAGGGCGGCGAGGCCTCGTCGTCGTCGGCCGCTCCGCGCTCCGCCGCGCCCCCTCTCAACCCAAACGCCGACCCGCTGGCGCCTCTCCCTCTCGTCGCAGAGACGCGGCAGCGGCTCTTCACAGCCTGAAACGCGTCTCTTCACACCTAGGCGCTCACGCTGGCCAAGGCACGCGGCGGCGGCGGCGGCGGCGGCGGCGGCGGCAGCGGCGGCGGCGGCGGCGGGGCGGCGGCGGCGGCCGGGAAGGTCAAGGTCAAGGCGCGATCGGCGGAGCAGTATGCGGGAGAGATCTACTCGGGGAGCAGTGGGGCGATGCAGACGGCGGCGCGCGGCGGAGGCAAGACGGGCGATTTCCTCTCGGAGCACGCGATGATTGAGTTCCGCGTCGCGGCCGTCCAAGGCCCCGCCTGCCAGCTGCTGTGGTGGCCGAGGCCAACGAGTGATAAGAATGGGTCAATGAAGAATGGACCAATGAATTGGACAGGTCGAAGCTACCAGCTGGAGCCGCTGCCGCGGCCGACCCCAAAGGCGTGCCCGCAGCTGGCCTGCACCTTCAAGGCCGTCCGGAGGCGCGCCTTCGAGACGCTGCAGCTGCTCGACCGCGCGTCGGTAGTCCTACTCGCCTTCCTCCCTCTCAGGCAAGTCTGCGAGACACTGCAGCTGCTCGACCGCGCAGAGCTGAGGGGTGTCGTGGCGGCGCCATTCGCTTCTCGCGGCTCCTCCCCCCCTCCCCCGAGCCCTGCCCGAGCCTTCCGAGACCCCTTCCTGCAGGCGCTCTCCAAGCGCGGCTCCTCGTCGCGCGGCGGCACCACCTCGCACCTCCTCTCACTGCAGGCACTGCTGCCCTCGCCACGCCGCTGCTGCAGCGCGGCACAGCAATGCCCAGCGATACCTGCGGTAGACACGCGGTTGCTCGCTCGTTAGCAGCGACGCCGCGTCTCTTGCGCGCGAGTCCAACTCTCTCGGATCCTGAACTGATCAGCTCCTCTCGCTGCAGGGCCTCGCCGGCCGCTGCCCCACCGTGCTCTGGCCTCCTCCTGCGCGCGAGCTCGAGGGCGAGGTGTGAACGGCGCCTCATCACAGCCGCTGGTGTGAACAGGTCGCTCGTGCGCGAGTTCGACGGTGACGTTGAGGGCGGCGTCGAGGCGCTGCGGCGGGAGGTGCAGGACGGGGCGGCGGTGGAGTCGTGAGTGAGGAGAGAGAGGCAGAGAGCAGCGGGCCAGGAAAGAAAGTCTAGGGGGAGCGCGGGGTGGGGCTGGCACCGTGTGGGAGAGCGAGGCCGAGGGGATTTGGACTACGGCACTAGGATTTGGAGGATTTGTCATTTGAGGGGCGGGCGGGGCGTATAGAGTAAAAACTCGACATCGGAAACAATCCCGCGCGCGGCCGAAGCCAATCCAAGCCCGAAGCCCCCCCGATGCCCGAACGCGGCGCGAAGTGAAAGAGGCCAAAACGCGCAAAACTCCCCGATGCAAAGGAGTGATGCACTTGTATAAGCCATCGCTGATCACCACACGACAGTCAACAGAGACAACACCATTGACTTCTGACGGCATCGAACGGCGGCCGGGGGGTCAGCCGCGGGTACGTGTCCCATCATGTGTACCACCTGCATGAACCGCTTTCATACACATCCACGACGCCGTACATGACGCAGCAAAAGATGAAGTAAGCTGGCGGGTAGACCCATCGGCAGACATTGTCCAGGTCGGCAAAGCGAGTGGCGCAGCGCATCCACAACAGTTTGACATGCTGGTAGCGCGATCCGACCTTGTCCTGTGCTACCAGCGCGGCATCGTGCTCGCCGGCGGGCGGCGCGTTCGCACCCGCGGCGAGGCGCCGTTCGCACTCGAGGCCAAAATGCACGAGACCGTACTCGATGAGGGTGAGCCAGTTGAAGAACATAGAACCCCACAGGAAGTCGATCATCCAAACGCGGTAATTTTCGGAAGGATCGAGCAGCGGCGGCATCTGCACCGGGCGAGAAGAGGGGCGGCAAAGCGTCGAGAACTCAGTGAGGCTCTAAAGAAGGACATTCTCTGGCACGCGGGTGTGGCAGGGGCTTGGGTGGTGGCAGGTTCGTTTTCACCTGGCCCATTGCCCAGAAGAGCTGGTTCAACACCTGTTCACGACTGTCCAGATGATAGACGGCGCTCACGCCCGAGAGAGCAAGCACACCAAGCTTTCGTAGCGCCATCAGGAAGGAGAGGAAGCCGATGGCCACGCGCGCCGGGGCGGCGGAGACGGGAATGAAGAAGCCACAATAGGCGGCGATGACGAGGAGGATGACGATGGTGATCGAGAGGGACAGCAGGTTGGAGTGCCGCTCGAGCATGATGCAAACGCGTGCCACCTGCCGCAGCAGCTGAGGCGTGCCGAGTGTGCACGTATGAGATAAATATGGGGAAGCAATGCACCCTGTGGCCATCGGCTTCGGTCACTGTTCTCTGATCGACGATTGTGACGATCCACTCGCCCGAGTGGTACGGCTGTAGCTGGCCCGAGCCACCGCAGGCGACGGGGTTGGATGCACAATCTGGCCACTCGAGCTGGACCAACTCCTCGTTGTACGGGAAGGAGCGGAGGGTCGCTATGCAGAACTGCTCGTCGAAGGGCATCCGGCCAAAGTTGAAGGTGTCGCAGAGCAGCTTGTAGCGCGCGCGTCGGCTCCAAAGGACGGTGCCATTGCGGCTGATGACGAGCGACTCGCCAGCGATGTGGGTCGCGCCGCTGCTGCCTCCGACCGATTCGTGGAGAGTCTCCATACACTGGACGCCCGGCTCCCAGAGCTTTGTGTCGGTGTTCGCATAGGAGGGGAGGGCGATGGCGTCGCGGCAGGACAGGTTGCCAAACTCAAGGCGCGGGTCGCTCCACTGCAGCACCAAGTAGCCGTCAATGGTGTAGGAGCGCTCCCGCTCGTTGACCGAGTGCATGCTGAGCAACTGGAAGCGGCGCAAACAGTGGAGTGAGATGCAGCCGTCGAGTGAGTGAAGGGTGGCGCTGGGGAGGGGAGGGAAGGGTGGCAGCGGATGAGGGCAGCGCCTGGAAGTCAGCCATGACCACGGTGGGCGCACCGGCCGCAGAGCAGGCGGAGGCATTAGTGATCAGCGGCGACGTGGGAGGCACTAGGGAGTCATAGCCGACGAGCAGTTGGTTGAGGAGCGCCACGGTTGCCATTATGAACAGACTCCGTAACGCCGGGGGGGGGGGCGCCCTTGTCTGGAGGCTTGTGCGAGCGCCGCGTTGCCCAACGGGCGCTCTGGTTTCAAAGAAACCGCATCTGCACGGTTCACACTTGCGCGGCGGCGGCGGCGGATCTTAATTTGCTTTGGCCGAGAGCTGCCTCTACTGTATGTGCTGGGCGCACAGAAGTGCAGCACGACCTCCGTCTGGCAAATGGTTAGTCAGGCCGGGGTGTGCGGCAGCAGCCTCGGTAGTCGGTACGTTCATGAACAAGGAGACGCACTTCCTGGAGCAAAATTCGGCTGTCGTCGACCGGAGGCACTACACCAGCTTCTTCCGCCGGGGACAGCTGCGAGTCTGGCTGCTTCGCCGAGGGCACCCCCCGGAACGTCCTCTCGTTCTATGCCCTGGCGAACCTGCACGCGATGCTCACGAGCGCGGAATCTGTACGCGTCAAGAGATGTTCGTCGTCGTACGCGAGCCAGTGTCGCGCCCTCGCGCCAGATCTCGGCCTTTAACCAATTCTTCGCCAAGCCAAGCATATCGAGCCGCAACAACACCGCCCTGTGTGAGTAAATCAGCCACCGCGGGATGGCCGATTGGCAACGCTGCGCACTACCGGCCAAGATTCGTACGTGGAGCATCGACGTGGAGCATAAGATATGGAGCATGCGTATCTACACGATTTGCCGATTTCGCACTCAGCTTGCAGACGGCCTGTTCTGGCCTCAGCTGGAGCGGTGGCAGGCGTCGAGATTAGGCGACACCGTTTTCGCACGGCCATTCGCGCGCGAGCAGTTCCTGGTGATGAGCCTCGATCAGATGAGGGACTCGCCAGCGCTCTTCCAGCAACGACTGCTCGCGCATTTTGGCCTCCCCGCGCCGAAGCCGGTCGCCGTGGCCCCCGCAAGGAACATTGATTGCGGCCGAGCAAGGGCGGTTGGGCTACGCTGTCAGAGCCACCACCTCAGCGCGACAGCGACCGTTGAGAGCAAGACGGATCGCGTTCCGTGTGAAGTGGGACTATGTATGCGTCAGAGTTGCTGAGCCACTCCAAGACCGCGTGGTTCTGCCTCGAAATGATCTCATCTGCTGCGGCGACAATTTCCTCGCTGCCGGCACCGGCGGCCGCCCCGCCCTACGCCGCCTCGCCGCCCAGGGTGGCAGCAGCGAGAGCTGAGGAGGTGGTGAGGGCAGTCTGCGTGCAGCGGCGCAGCCCGGCGCGCAGCTTGGCCACCTCGAACGAGTCGTCGATGCCGAGGCGAGCGAGAGCGCGCGCCGCGACGCATTCCTCGAGGAGGAGGCCGTCAACCTGCTCCGCAGCGAAGCGAGGAGCATGTGACTCCAGTCTCACAGTGCTGAGAAAGGCGCAGACGTCGTCGACGGACCAGTTGCAGACGGGCCGGAGGGCGCCGTCGGGCGCGACGGCCGCGACGGGCGCGCGCCCAGGCGGCCGCCCAGTGGCCGGGCGCGTCTATATGGCGCGGTGGCAGCAGCCGAGCTTTGCATCGTAAGTTCGGCTGCGCGGAAAAGAGAAAAACGAGACGCCGAGAATTTTTGACCGCAGCGAATATGTTCACACCCGAGCGGAGGCCAATTGATTCGCGAGGCTCTGGCAAAAGTGCGGTTGGCAACGGGCTCTTGTCCGTGCAAGCCTTCAGCTGGTGCCAAAACGTACCAAAACGTCCTCTCCGCGACCAAATACGCGGTCGTCGGTAGAAATGTGGCTTGCTTGCAAGAATGGGATGCCGACAGGCGTCAGGCGGCGCATGCCGAGAAGTCGCTTGCCGTGCGGGAGCTCGTGCGCCTCTCCCTGCGCGTGCAGTCCACGGGCGTCGTCGCGGAGCTTCATCTCGACACGGCACTGGTTGCTACGAGCGGCAGCGGAGCTGATCACGAGCGACGAATTCGCAGGGGATGCCAGGCAACAGATGGGCGCGCAGATAATTGGCGTGGCGTCCTAAACAACGCACGAGCATGCTCAACTGCTGCGCGACGCTCTCCGCGACCGACTTTCTTTACTCGAGTATGCGCTTTGCCATTCGCCGCCGCATTTCCTAGAGCGACACTAGCACTAGATGCGTCCTGGCATCGGGAGGGTCCGCCTAAGAGGAAGTATGCATGTACTTTGTGCGTGGAGTGTCTTCCCCTTTTGCGCAGCAATACCTTAAACTTTTAGGCCCTCCAAATTCGGGTCGGAGCGTAGCGGAGTGGGCCCCGAGTTTGAAAAAGGCGACGGACGCTTGCGTCCTAGCTCCAACATCGCCTCCCCGGCGCAGAGGGGCCCCCGGAGGGATGCACAACCGCTCCACGCCACGCCGCTCGCGGCGGTCCTATTCCCAGCTCCGCTGAGGGCCCCCACGTTATTTCGAAGCCCAGCCGCGCGAGGGAGGCAGGAGCCGAGAAGAGAGAGGAGGCCCTCAGCCGCAACCCCGCCCGTTTGCATGCCCGGCCGGACGAAGGCCGGCTCGGCCGCCTCGCGGCGCGGGCACGCTTCAACGGCGGTTACTGCCGCGCCGCTCTCGCTGCCGAAACGGATCGAGGCGGCGGCGGGGAGCGGCAAGGTCGGCGTGGTGCAGACGTGGCTCACCGGGGATGGGCGGGTTGACGCGACGTGCGTGCGTCGCGGCGTGAGTGGCTGTACGCTCCTACTGATCGCCGCCGAACACGGTCACAAGCAGCTCGTTGAAGTGCTGCTGAAGCGCGGCGCGGAGGCGGACGCGCGAGACGGCGAAGGCTATACGGCGCTGATGGTCGCCGCCGCCAACGGCGACGAGCGGGTGGCCGAGATGCTGCTGTGGCACGGCGCAGGGATCAACCTGCAGGACCGCGAAGGCTGTACGGCGCTGATGGCCGCCGCCGCCAACGGCCAGAAGCGCTTGGGCGAGGTGCTGATTCAGCACGGGGCGGAGATCAACCTGCAGGCCAACAACGGCAGCACCGCGCTGATGCTCGCCGCCCTCGGCAACTATCCCGCCGTCGTGCTTCGCTTGCTGCGGGCGGGCGCAGACTTGAAGCTGCGCAACGTGGTCGGTGAGACAGCGCTGCAGATTGCCAAGGAGAAGGGCCACACCGAGTGCTACGAGGCCTTCAGGACGTATCTCGGGGAGGTGGCGGCGGGCCGGCGCGAGGCGGCGGAGGCCGAGGCGGACGGTGCAGGGGCGGGCGGCGCACCCGCAGGCGAGGCGGCGGCGGGCGCCAGTGCCGCGGCCTCTGCTTCGATCGGCGAGGGCGGCGCAGAGACCGCGCCGGGCAGCGAGGCGGTGCCAGAGGAGGTTGTGCTTGCGGCTGAGCGAGGCGAGGAGGCGGTGCTGGCGTGGCTCGACGGCGGCGGGCGGGTCGACGAGACGTTCGAGTACGTCTATTCGGACGGCTCTCGTGCGAGCGGCATGACGCTGCTGGTGCTTGCAATGGGCTACGGCCACGCGGAGCTGGCCGAGGCGCTTCTGCGGCGCGGTGCAGATGTCTCGTTGCAGAACAGCAACGGTGGCACTGCGCTGAGCCTCGCCGCCGCGAACGGCCGCGAGAAGATGGTTGAGCTGGCTTTGCGGCACGGCGCGGAGATCGACCAGAAGGACAGCAATGGCGGCACTGCGCTGACGGCCGCCGCCCACGGAGGCGACTTGCGGGTTGTCGACATGCTGATCCGGCACGGCGCGGAGATCAACCTGCAGTGCAATCTCGGCGGCACCGCGCTGATGGCCGCCGCCGCGAAGGGCCGCGAGAAGCTGGTCGAGCTGGCTTTGCGGCACGGCGCGGAGATCGATAAGCGAAACAAGGCTGGCGGCACTGCGCTGATGGACGCCGCCTACAAAGGCCACGAGCGGGTGGTCGACACGCTGATCCGTGCGTGTGCGAGCCGCCCTGAACGCCACGAGCGCGCCGCGAGCGCCGTAGCGCCGGCGAGCGCCGTCGGCAGCGCGCGACCGCCACCCAAAAGCGGAGGTACATCAGGAGCCGCAGCCGGCCTGCTCTATCAGCCCCGCAGCCGCGGTGGCGCGACCGGACCGCGGTCGCTCCAGGCGCCTTTTGGCCCCGGTTCGAATCGCGGTTGGCGCGCGCCCTCGCGGAGCGACGCGTGGCGCGCGACGCGCGCGCGTGCGCGTGCGCGCCCAGCCGAGCCCTAGGCCGTATGCCGTCGGCCGTCTGCCGTCGGCCGTCGGCCGTCGGCCGTCGGCCGTCGGCCGTCGGCCGCCGCCGCCGCCGTAGCGGCGGCGAGCGCTCGCCTTTTGCGCGACGCGCAGTGTGGACGCGCGCCGCCCAGCGCCGGACGTGCCGGAGCCGGTCCGGCGCGCGCGCGGGCGGCCAGCGCCTGTAAACAGACAGCTGCCGCCCACACGTTCAAAGCTCGGACTCTGGCCACCGATTTTTGCAGTCGCTTTTTTTATTCTTTTTTTGGACTCTCGATTTGTGATTCCTGTTTTGGACTGTCTGGTATAGCCCCAGCCGACTCCGCGTGAACTCTCGAGGGATCTCGAGTTGCGGAGCTCCCTGCTGCTCGGTGTACGAACTCTGTTCACACCGAGCAGCTGGGAGTGGCTGCGGCTATAGCAGACAGTGTTTTGGAAGCGCCGGTGTCATCCTCAATGTTCCGACGTGGGGTGAGCGGCTCCACGCAACGCGACGCGGCTCGCTCGCTCGACGTGGGGCCACGCCCAGCGAAGCGCGCCGTGCCGTGGGGCTCCTACCCATGGGAGGGCCGCTCGTGGTCGGCCGGCGGGCCAGACCGCTGCACTCTCACTGTCGTGTCAATGCACCAGGGTTGGCGGACACTGGACCTGCACCGGCTGGCTCGCGAGCCGCCGCAGTCCTGGCCCTACTTCGTGAAGAGCGCCCTGGCCAACCTCCGCTACGTCCGCACCGCCAACAGCAACGCGACCCGCATGCGCCTCCGCCTCTTCACTCCGCCGTTCGGCCCTGTGCTCTCCTCGAGGCACTACGCCTGGTGCACTGCGCCGATCCCCGATGCCCTGCTCCGCTGCTCCTGAGCTGGTCCCCTGACCCGCCGCTCTGGCTCTGTCGGCGGCAGGTGGAAGGTGCGCGTGCTCCAGTTCATAGAGGAGCAGCACCGCAGCAGGAGCAGAGGCGGAGGTGCCAGCGCAGCGCAGCAGCAGCGCCGCGACGGCTGCGCGTGGGCGCTGCTGCTCGACGCGGACGCGTTCGTCCGCGCGCCGGCAGGTACCGACCTGCTGCGCCGGCTGATGCCGCTCCAGCTGACGGCGCAGCAGCCCGACCCGCAGACCCTCGCCTCGGGCGCCGCCTTTGCGGCGCGCCTGCAGAGCCTCGCGCCCGCTGCAGACTTGTCTTTTTTACGATTTACCTTCTCTGTCAGGCGCGCATGGAGAGCCTCGCCCTCGTCTGCGCCCGGCCGTACTCAATCCCGGGCGTGATCCACGTGCCGGCGCACGCACAGGCGCGCCCAGACGCCCGGCCAAATCGGCGAGACCGTCTCCGAGTCACACGGCTGAGACACACGGCCGAGCGACTCTTGCTTCCAACGTTCCTCTCTTCCTCGCTCGCTCGCTCGCTCCCTTCCTCCCTCCCTCCCTCCCTCCCTCCCTCCCCTCTTACCGGCTGTCCCTCACCCACCGTCCTGCATGCCCTCAGACGCAGCTCAACACGGGAGTCATGTTCGCGAACCTCAACCACCCGGGCCTGGCGCCGCTGCTACGCGCCTGGTGTGACAGACACACACACACACACACACACACACACACACACACACACACACACACACACACACACACACACACACACACACACACACACACACACACACACACACACACACACACACACACACACACACACACACACACACACTGCCTTGGCCGGGCCTCTCGAGTCTCTTCACACCTGCACGTGTGAACAGGTGGGCGAGTCCCTTCAACGGCACGTGCCGCAAGTTCTTCCTGCATGGCCGCCTCTGGGAGCAGGCCTGGCCTTAGCCGAGATGCAGCCGGGATGCAGCCGAGATGCAGTCGAGATGCGGTCTCCTCACGGCCGCCTCTAGTCGCAGGCATGCTTGGCGGCGGTGGCGCGCGCGCCCGGCACCGCCGCCTACGAGGAGCACGCGCATGAGGTGGGCGAGGCCGACTTTCGGCAGATCAACTCGCCGGTGGGGAGGTGGGTGCGGCATGCGTGGGCGGGCGGCGCGTCCAAGGAGAATGAGGCCTTCGGCGCGCTGACGGAGCGCTTGGGCTTGCCGGGCGGCGGGGCGGCGGCGGAGGCGGCGGGGCCGGGGGCGGAGGCGGCGCGCCTGGAGAGGCTGCGAGAGCTGCGCGGGTGCATCTCCCGGGCAGCCTGGGTGAATGGTGTGCTCACCGCTAACAGTTAGCGGGCACGAGTTTCTTTATATTCGGTGGCCCAAAGAAAGAAAGAAAGAAAACACAGACAACCCAATCCCAAACGAGGAATGGGAGTTGGGTCTTGGGAGCGAGATCCCAGGGACAGAGAGCTCAGAGGGCCGAGGCGGACGGGAGAGTGGGGGGAGCGCATCGCGAGACGGACGACCGGCGACGAGACGGGGAGGGGGGCTGCGGCTGGGGCCTGGGCAGGGTTCACCCACACACGACAGGGTCCCAGCTCTCGTATAGGACAAAGTTGCACCCGGCGGCACGGGGGCAGGCGCGGGCCTCCTACTGGTTGCGCTCTCCTAGTTCTCCTGCTCCTGACAAGGGACAGCGCCCCTCCCTGCCTGTTCTATCCTCTGTCGCGTCGCTCTCCCCCCTGCCTCGTTCTGCGGCGCCGCCGCCGCCCGCCGATCCCTTTGCTCTCGCGGCTTCTCCCGCCTCTCGGCGCAACTCCGCGCTCCTCGCGGCGTATTTTGGCCCCTCGAGTTTATCGAGCTCTCCTCGCGCCAGGATGACTCTTCTGACTCCGATCCTGAGGGAGGGTGTGGAGGATGTAGAGTGTAGAGCGCTGTAGAGCTGTAGAGATGTAGAGCGCTCTGGAGCGCTCTGTAGAGCTGTAGAGCTCTACATCCGCCGCGTGACGATGTGAGTCGCCTGTAGAGCGATGTAGAGGCGCTCTACAACGTGAAATCTCTGCAACAAACTCTACATCATAACCAACAAACTCTACATCATAACCGGCGAAGGAGGCACGGTCGCTCTCCGACATGAGGCGCGTTGCACTTGCCAGTGCTGCCCTGGCCTTCTGTCTGCCCGCCCAATGGGTGGCAGATGCCTCTGCTGCTGTGGCATGCCTCACGGCTGCGACTGGCCGGCGCCTCGGCGCGTCAGCTCGGCTCGGCGTAGCGATCGTGGCCAGCGCAACTCGCCTGGACTCAACGCTCAGCCAGGAGCTCCCGCACGCGCTGGCGCGAGTCATGGCGCATGCAACGCGTCTGAATGCTCGCCTCGCCTCGCGCAAATGCGACCGTCCTCGCAGCCGACAGTCCACCGCCTGCTAAAGAAGCACTGCGACGAATGCGGCACCGGCGACACATGGCAGGCTGGTCATGACGCAGTTATAGGGTGTTGTGTGCCGTCGGAGTGACTCTCTGTGTGTCAGGGATTCATAGTCAGGGCCGTCCATCAGAGCTCCAGTAAGCTCGGAGACACCCCATTAGCGCGGCTCGACCTCTTTGAGTCATTCCTTACCGAGCCGATCAACAAACATTTTTTGACCGCGCAAGATATAAAGGGTGGCTAAGGGCTCTGCCCGCAAGGCGCCCGCGTCGCAGACGCGGTGCCATTGACAAATCAGCAATATACCCCCACACGAGCAAGTAGCAAAATCCGAATACCGTGCAGTCACTTGTAGTGAGCGTCGGGCTGGTGGTTCGACACCGAGTTTAGAAACCATGTGATCTGAGCCATGGACGGGGGCAAGCCTTCAGCTGGTGCCAAGACATCCGTAAAATTGAAGCCCAGAACGTCCGCCAAATCCGTGCTTTCGGAGCAACTGAGGGAAAGCCGCTGATCGAGCCCAGCGTGCCCGCGGCCGCCTCCCGCGCAGCACCGCCGCTGGGGACGACACGCTGCGGAATCGGATCGAGCCCATGCACCGGGCAAAGAAGGAAGCTGCAGAAGCGGTTGGAGAGGCAGCCGGCGTCTGCCGTCACAACGAGTCCCAGCGCTGGTTGGACATGCGCGTCGGCTCGCCCGAGGACTGCTGTCGCGACCCTCCCGTCGTGCCGCAGCATCCGACGAGCTCTGCAACCGAGGAGAGTGAGGGTGCGCCTCCCCTCACTGCTGGCCTGGCTGCGCACCGCCCCACAAAGCACCCCCTCGAGCATCTCTACAAGTACAAGTGCAAAAGGGCGACCTTCTCCATGTCGTCAACGCGCCCGGCGGCTCCGGCAAGACTTTAGCCTTGGCCACCCTCCTTGCGGAGCAGGAGGAGATCCGCTCTCGGTCGGCAACGTGGCAGCTAGTCGAGGGACTCGGTAGTTGTGACCCCCCTGAGTGAGGACAGGAGAGAGAGAGCTTTTGTGGTGTTGGTGTACGCAATAATGGGACAGGGTAGTCGTTCTCTCTAGCTCCCCTTCTAGCTCTTAGCATGAGCTGCGCCCTGTGTCCGACCCCTTTTGCGCAGCAACACCTTAAACTTTTAGGCCCTCCAAATTCGGGTCGGAGCGTAGCGGAGTGGGCCCCGAGTTTGAAAAGGGCGACGGACGCTTTTAGGCTGAACAAGCTTTTCCTCTCGCACCCCGTCTCTTTTCCTTTCCTTTTTTCTCGACAGCACCCTCTCTTTTCCTCTCTATTTTCCCGGGAAAACTCCGGGGAACCCATCAAATTTTCCGGGCTCTGAGCCGAGTCTGAGGCTGGTTTGGACCCAAAATCAGCCAAATCGGCAAAATACCGGGTATTTTGCGGGTATACCTGGAAAACCCCGGGTATAACTGGAAAATACCCTGCGACCGCCTGGGTATCGTGCCGATTTCCTCAATTTTGCGTCAGATTTTGCCCCAGACCAGCTCTCAGACTCAGGGAAACTCGCGAGTTTCCAGAATGGAGCACCAAACACCCTCTGTTTTCCCTGGAAATTTCCGGAAACGCAAAGTGCTGGGGACCCTCTGTTTTCCTTTTTGTTTGCCGGAAAAGCTTGTGCAGGCCAAGCCGACGCTTGCGTGCGTCCTAGCCTCCAACAACGCCTCCCCGGCGCAGAGGGGCCTCCGGAGGGATGCGCAACCGCTCCTTCCACGCCGCTTGCGGAGGTCCTATTCCCAGCTCCGCTGAACTTGGAGCACTTGGAGTGCAGTCGGTAACCGCACATCCAGGTCCCGCAGCGTAATTTTCTGTGGCTCACACGCCGAGCCGGCTCGCTGCCCGGGGCTCCCGCGAAGAGAATGACGCAAAGCACGTTGGACCTGATCCTCGACTTCCTCTCCACCAAGGGCCTCCACCAGGCTGAGGCCGCCTTGAGGAGCGAGGTTGCCGCCTCAGGCTTGACCGCCGACGCCTCTTCGCGGCTCGAGCGGCTGGTGGCACACGCCAACGTGAGCGGCCGCGGCAGCGGCGGCGGCGCGGGCGACGCGCCCGACGCGCCAGCCCCCCTCGTCGCGCCGCCCGACACGGACGGAACTCCACCGCGCTTCCACGACCCCGACGATGACCCGGATGTTGACGAGTGGGAGGACGACGAGGACTTGGGGTACGAGAAGGAGGCGAGCGCGGGAGCGCCGAGCACGGACCGGCTCGCCGCCGCGGGCGCGCGCTCTCCGCGCTCCTCCCGCTCCTCTCGCTCCTCGCGCTGCTCCAATCCTCGATCCGTATCTTCGCCGTCGGGGCACAGCGCTGCGGGCTCCGCTTGCAGCTCGGGTGAGGGGAGAGGGAGAGGGAGACAGAGACAGAGACAGAGACAGAGAGGGAGGGGTAGAGGGAGGGTCCGCTCCTTCCTCTGCAGGGCGCGCGCTGCGGGGTGCAGCGCTGCGAGAGGGAGAGCGGTGGAGGGGGTGCAGAGGGGCGGCGGGAGCGGCAATTAGAGGCAGAGGGGTGGAGCAGAGAAGAGAGAAGGGAGTGCAAGAGAGCTGAGGGGGCGAGAGAACAGACGGGCGCCGCTGTCCGTGCCAGGTGCCGACAGACCCCGCACCGCAGCACGCGCTGGCTTCGAGATTATCCCCAACCCGGCCGCAACCGCTGCTGCCACCGCCCCTGCCGGCAGCCCGGCTGCTGCAGCCGCCACCGCCGCCGCCGCCGCCGCCGCCGCCGCCGCCATGGCCAGCGGCGGCGAGAGCTGTTCCTCGGAGGCGGGAGGTGGAGGGGGCAGCGCGCTGCAGCCGCGGCCCGCCATCGCCGGCGGCGGCGCGGCGGGCGGCGCGGCGGGCGAGGCGGAGGAGGCTGCGGCGGCGGGCGCAGCGGGCGTAGGGTGGGCGGTCAAGGGGGGCGAGAAGGAGGAGGCGGAGGCGACGGAGGCGGCGCTCGCGCGGTCGCTGGAGCGGGTGGTGAGGCTCCGCGCGTCGAGCGGCCGCGACTCCGACGCGAGCAGCTGCCGCAGCAGCGTGCGAGAGGCTAGCGGCGTCGCTTTCACGGAGGAGGCGTGGAGTCCTCTCCGCTCCGCTCCGCTCCGCTCCGCTCCTCTCCTCTCCTCTCCTCCGCCCCTCTCTTCTCCTCTCAGCTCCGCTCCTCTCTTCTCCTCTCCGCTTCTCTCCGCTCCTCTCCTTCACTCCTCCTCCTCGCCTCGCCTCGCCGTCCTGCAGGCGATGGAGCAGCCGACGCCGCCAAAGATGAAGCGCAACCTGACGGGCTTGCCGCCTGCACCGCCGGAGAGCGACGACGACGACGAGGAGGAGGAGGAGGAGGAGGAGGAGGAGGAGGGAGAGGAGGAGGCGGAGGCGGCGGGGAGGGGCGGGCGGCGGGAGAGGAGAGCGACGGGGTACCCATTGGGAGGGGGCAGCGCTGAGGAGGACGAGGAGGAGGAGGAGGAGGAGGAGGACGAGGAGGAGGAGCCGCGCGGGTGGGAACGGAGGCGGCGGCAGACGGGTCCGCCGGTTGGGCCTCCCCCGGACGACGACGAGGAGGAGAGCGAGGAGGAGGAGGACGAGGAGAGCGAGGAGGAGGTGTTGGCCGGGGATGGTCGCGCGGCGTGAGGGCCCCGAGGTGTCGAGGTCACGGCCTCTGTGCCCCTGTTCCCCTCCAGGTGGTCGAGGAGTCCGACCCGGAGGTCGACCCGATGGAGCGGATGCGCGCCGCCGAGGCGAGTCCGAGATCCAGCCGAGATCCAGCCGAGATCCAGCCGAGATCCAGCCGAGATCTCATCGGGATCTGCGCCGTTCTCCGGCCGAGGCTGAGCCCCGAGGCTGAGCCGAGACATGGCCTCGGCCAGGCGAGGTTCGAGACGCTGGAGCTGCGGGTGGTGCACGAGCGCGCGCGGACCGGCTTCGAGGAGAAGGGAAGGGCTTGCCGAGGCGGCTGCCGTGAAGAGCGCCTCCTCACAGTGCCCTCGCTGTGCGCAGGAGAATAAGGACTTCCCGATCCGGCTGCACTCGCTGATCGCGTCGCGCTACCAGGTCGGCGAGCTGGCTCGCCCCCGGCTGATCTCGGCTGATCTCGGCTGACCTCGGCTGATCTCCCCGGCAGGTCAAGGAGTACCTCGGCTCGGCCGCCTTCTCCAAGGCGGTGCAGTGCCTCGACCTGCACACGGGCGAGATGGTCCGCCTGCCGAGATGGCCCGAGATAGGCCCGAGATAGGCCCGAGATAGGCCCGAGATAGGCCCGAGATGGTCCCTCCCCGCAGATCCTCGGAGACGGGAGCCGAGAGATCGCCGAGAGGTGGAGGAGAGGGGGAGGGAGGGGGAGGGAGGTGGAGGGAGGGGGAGGGAGGGGGAGGGAGGGGGAGGGAGGGGGAGGGAGGGGGAGGGAGGGGGAGGGAGGGGGTCGGCCCCTCCACGGCCCTCGAGCTTGCGGCGGAGAGCGCCTCGTCCCATGTCTCCCCATCTCGCGCCGCGCGCAGGTTTGCATCAAGATCATCAAGAACAACAAGGACTTCTTCGACCAGTCGCTCGACGAGATCAAGCTCCTGCGATACCTGCGCAAGTGAGCGAGCGACCTGCCGCCCGAGGGTCGCCGGGCTCGGCTGGCCGCGACTCGTCCCTTTCTCCGCCCCTCGAGACCTCGAGATTTGGCTGTCGCCTCGCCGGAGATTTGGCTGTCGCCTCGCCCACGGGACGGCCCTCGGCTCACATGTGGAGGGGATGCCTCACCTCGGGCCGCCTGCCTCCCCTTCCCCCCCCTTGAGGCACGACCCGCGCGACGAGCACCACGTGCTGCGCATGTACGACTACTTTTACCACCGCGAGCATCTCTTCCTCGTCTGCGAGCTGCTGCGCGACAACTTGTGCGAGACGCGGCCGAGATGCAGCCGAGATGCGGCCGGAGATCGGCCGAGATGTTTGGGACAACTTGTGCGTTCGATCCGGCCGCGACTCCGCACTCCCGCCTCTCCCCCCCCCGCCTTCGCAGGTACGAGTTCTCGCGCTTCAACCGAGACTCTGGCGGCGAGCGGTACTTCCAGCTGCCGCGCCTTCGCCGCATCGCCAAGCAATGCCTGGAGGCGCTCGTCTTCGTGCACCGGTGAGTACTAGCTGTGAGTACTAGCTGTGAAAAGAAGAGCTCGTCT
>NW_005200250.1:93006-104920 GCF_000372725.1 Emiliania huxleyi CCMP1516 | reverse complement strand
CCCCCGGGGGGGCCCCTCCAATTCCCCCGAAATGCCCCGAAATGCCCCGAAATCGGGGGGGGTTAGGTTGGGCCTCTTCCATGGGGCCCTCAAGCGGGGGAACATCCTGATCCAGTCCTACTCGCGGTGGGGGGTCAAGGGGGTGGCCCCCCCGCCCCTGGGGAAACCTGGGGACCCCTTGGGGGGCAAGGGACCCCCCCCCCCCCTTTGGTGTGCTTTCGGCAGGGGATGGACTTGGGCCCCCCCTGTTTCAGGGGGGATCCCCTTTCCTCTTAGGGGGAGTGGGGCTCTTACCGGGGCCGGGGGGTTTTGGGGTTTTCGCGTTTTGCTTCCGGGGGGGGATTAATAGCCCCCCCCCCCCCCCCCCTTGCCCACGAGAGCAGGTGGTGCTCGGGCTCGGCTACGGCCAAAAGATCGACCTCTGGTCGCTCGGGGCCATCCTCGGGGAGCTGCACACGGGGTACGTGCTCTTCCAAAACGACTCCCTCGCCACCATGCTCGCGAGGTGCGCCCGAGATCGCGCCCAGATCGCGCGCGCGCTGCGCTGCCGAGAGGGCGGCTGCGCACGCCCCCTTTTCGCGCAGAGTCAGCCTTAAGCCCCCCCCCCCCCCTTTCCGTAGGATCGTGGGCATCCTCGGCCCCTTCCCGCAGCGGATGCTTGAGCGCGGTCGCCACACGCACAAGTTCTTCGTCGGCGACACCCCCTACGAGCGCGACGCCTCCGGCGCCATCTGCCTGCTCCGGCCGAAGCCGTCCTCGCTGCGGCACCGGCTGCACTCGGACGACAAGCTCTTCCTCTCCTTCGTCGGGTCGCTGCTCAAGGTGGACCCCGACCAGCGGCCGACGGCGCAGCAGGCGCTGCAACATCCATGGATAGCGAGCGACCCCTACCAGTAGACGATAGCGGACTCCAGCTCTCGTCCCATCCCCTTGTGGCCGAGGTGGCACCTCTCCCCCTGCCCCCTGTGCTGTTGAGCTCGTGGCCTAAACAAAAAGCTAGGGAAAAAGGTGGGCTCACAGGCACAACACTCCGGGGACCCGTTCCTTTTTACCCATCTCACAGTAGATAGGTGTCCGTTTTTATTTATTTATTTACAACACTCCGAGCCCGCCGGACGCTTCGCTCGCGGTCTCGCCCAGCAGCTCACGCGTCCCTCTCACACGCGGGTCATGTTCTCATGTATGTGGCCTCGCGTCTCTTTTTTGCGTGTTTCCTTGGGCGGGGGCACTCTCCCCCGGGCGCCCCCCGGCGGGTCCCGCGCCTTCTCCGATCCGTTTGCGCGTCACAAAATCTCATGATGATACAATGATGTAGTCGTCATGAAACCACGGGGGGGGGGGGGGGCGATACGGCTCTTTGCAATGAGATACTCATTCCTTCATTCCTTGAGGGCACCCCCGCGAACACAGAGTACAAGAACACAGATAGCGACTCCGACACAGCCGTACGTCATACGTCACACGAGCCACTACAGTCGACAGTACACTTGTACACACCACCACAGACAGGCGCGACGAGCGGTGTGCCTCTACTTTCGCTCACGCGTCCTTGTCGTTTTGCACTTTTTCTTCGCGAGCTCGACCACAAGCAGCCGCTCTGGGCCCTTCAGCTGCGTCTGTCGTCAAGATCCTTGCAAGCTGCGACCGCAGTCATCTCCTAAGGGAGGAGGTCTGTCGTGGCCGCCGGCTCCGCGTCCACCAGGTGCCAGTAGTGCTGTCCCTTTTCGCAGGGCACGTCGGTTGTCGGTACCGCCGCATTGTAGCGGCGACACTCGTTGTTCGCCTCACGGTAGTCAAAGGCGAAACAGCTCTCCGTCACGAGGCAGAGGCACACGCAGTCGGCCTCACACCCCACCTGCATGCACCGGGGGGGGGGGGTAGATGGGAAGCTGCTGTGCGCCTACGGCCATGCGGGGCTGGACTCGCCTTTACAACATCGAGCTGTGCTTCCTCCGGCACCCCCGAACCGCGCCGGTGCCCATCCACGAGCCAGATCGCCCCTCCCGCCTCAACCTGCTCGGCGTCTGCGCTGCCACCCGCGCAAGGCCGAACGGGCGTCGCGGCGTCGCAGCTCGCCGACATGTCGCCGGCGCATTCGTACAAGCCGGTGGGGGGGGACAGCGGGGCTGCAGGCGGCGGGAGTGACGCTGAAAGGCTTCCTGACCAGATCAAATCAGAGTCGTGCCCGCAGCCGGTGCCCCTCGCGCAGTTGCCCTCCAGCTCCTCCGTTGTGCAGAGCCGGGCGCCGGCGGCGGAGCAGATGGCCTCCGCCTCGGTAAAATTCTTCTCGTGGTGGCAGCCGCCCATCTCGGCCCCGTCCGACTCGGACCAGACAGAGCAGCCTCCCCAGCGGCGCCACGTGCTGCCGAGCTTCGTCTCGGAGCAGCAACGTACCTCGTGCAGCTCCGACGGCACTGCCCAGCGCGCGGACTCTGAGCAACGGCCTGCCCGACCGCACGTCGCGAACCGAAGTGGAGTTGCAGCTCCCGGCGGCGGAGGGGGAGGCTGTGGCGGCGGCGGCGCGGACGGAGAGGTAGGCGGCGGCGGGGCGAGCGACGGGAACAGGACGTCCTTGTCACCTCGCTCGTAGGTGTCCGCCACGCTCTTGAGCCTGCAGTTGGGCGGGTCTTGCTCCCGATTGTGCACGATGGCCACGCACTCGGAGTGGTTCTTGCAGGCCGCCACGCACTCGCAGACACCTCCGGAGCCGTACACGACGGTGCCGACGACAAATCCCCGAATTGACGCGCCAGTGCGCACGGTGTGTGTGCACGCGGGAGGGAAAGTGGATGGCTGAGTTGGCGCAGGCGAGGGCGAGGGCGGCGGCGACGGAGCACTGGACGGGGGCGGCGGCAGCGGAGGTGGCGGAGGCGGAGGCGAGGGCGGCGGAGGCGGCGGAGGCGAGGGTGGCGGAGGCGAGGGCGAGGGCGGCGGCGAGGGAGCACCGGACGGGGGCAGCGGCGGCGGCGGCGGAGGCGAGGGCGACGGCGGCGGAGGCGGCGGAGGCGAGGGCGGCGGAGGCGAGGGCGAGGGCGGCGGCGACGGAGCAGCGGACGGGGGCGGCGGCAGCGGAGGTGGCGGAGGCGAGGGCGACGGCGGCGGAGGCGAGGGAGAGGGCGGCGGAGGCGAGGGCGAGGGCGGCGGCGACGGAGCAGCGGACGGGGGCGGCAGCGGCGGCGGCGGAGGTGAGGGCGACGGCGGCGGAGGCGGCGGAGGCGAGGGCGGCGGAGGCGAGGGCGAGGGCGGCGGCGAGGGAGCAGCGGATGGCAGAGAGGGCGTCGGTGGGGGAGGCCACGTCGCGTTCACAGGCGGCGACGGCGCTGGATGGCGATCCTGCAGCCACCAAAAGTGCTGCTGGACGCTGCATGGCACTCCCGTCGTGCTGACCTCCGCGCGGTAGAGGCGGCATTGACCGTTCTGGTGCCTCCAATCGAAGGACACGCACTCTAGGTTGGCGCGGCACTTGCACGCGCACTCGGCTTCGCAGCCCACGGCAGTGGCAGAGATGCGCTGGGCTCCCGCCCCGCTTGCTCGCTCGTGGCACATTGTGCGCCAGGTCGCCCCGCCGGCTTGAACGACGACAGTCGGGCACCGGGTGCAGTGACGCGGCTGGTAAGTTGTGCAGCCTGGCTCCCCAACGTGCTCGCCCTCGCAAGTGAAGGGAAAGGGCGGCGGCGAGGGCGGCGGCGGCGGCGGCGAGGGCGGCGGAGGCGGTGAGGGCGGCGGTGAGGGCGGCGGCGGCCCGTTGGGCGGAGGCGGCGGCGACGCGGGCGGGAGGGGCGGCTGGGGTGGTGCAGGGGGCGGCGTGGGGGGGCCCACGAGGCAGCCGTTTGTGTCCGCCGCGAACCCATTGTAGAGGAGCCGGTTGGCAGTGTCAGCGGGCATGTCGTCAATCACGTCCGCCGTGGCGAGGCAGTCGATGGCGGCCGCCAGCTCAGCGGGTGTGAAGTACGGGTGTGCCGCCCAAACTTGACTCGCCACGCCCGCGACGTGCGGGCATGCCATCGAGGTTCCAGAGGCGGCGCGCGTGCACGAGTCGCTCGTGGTGCAGGCGCCGTCAACCGACGAACCTGGCGCGAAGAGGTCGACGCACGAGCCGTGGTTTGAGAAGGAGCTGCGCTCGTCGGTCCGGGTGGTGGAGCCGACTGTGATGGCGAGCGGTGTGGAGGCGGGCGAATAGTTGCATGCGTCGGCGTTATTGTTGCCAGCGGCGACGACAGACACGACTCCTTGCGCGTATGCCCAGTTGATGACCTCGTCGAAACGTCCGCCTCCGCCGCCGCCGAGCGACATGGAGATGATGGCAGGTACGTGTGCGTCTAGCTCCGCCTCGCGCCGCTGCACGTCCGCGACCACCCACTCGATGCCCTCGAAGATGCCAGAGGTGGAGCCCGAGCCTACATACATCAATTTCACGCGCCCTATCGAATCATGCCACACGCGGGTCAGCGCCAGAGGTGGAGCCCGCGCCGGCGCACGAGAGAACCTGTACGGTCACGATGGTCACCTGTTTGGCCACGCCAAGCTCGATGCCGCCCACGGTCGAAGCGCAGTGCGTTCCGTGCCAGTGACAGGTGTTTGCGTCCGTGACGACACCGTCCCGCACCCACCCCGCGCTGCATCCTATATGGCGAGAAGGGAGGTGCAGGTGAAGGACTAGGAGCGGCGGTGCTGCCCCACCGGCCGTCTCTGTTGCCGTTGTCGTTGCATCCCGAGCTCCACCCAGGCTCGGCCCGGCCGCCAAATTCACTATGCGTGATGCGGACCCCCGTGTCGAGCACGTAAACAATCGCTCCGGAGCCCGTGATGCCCGAATCGTCGTACTGGTTGTCAAGGCCAACGCGGCTGTCGATTCGGTCGATGCCCCAGGTCGGCCCTTCTTGGATCGCGCTCGGCGCGGCGTCGTTCTCGGTCGGAAGCTCGATAATGCAGTCGGCACCGATGGAGCGCACGCTTGGGTCGAGCATCACCTCTTCCAGCGTGGTTTCATCCAGCTGCGTGGTGGTGGAATGGGCTGTCAGCTGGGAAGGCTGGGATGCGGGGCGGTTCAGGGCGGGGCAGACACCTCTGCAGCAGTGATGGCGTTCAGTGACTTGAGGTAGCGGACAGGAGCCGCCGACAGGGCGCCGAGCTTTGCCTGAAGCTGCTGCTGCTGCACCCTGGAGCACTCGGCGCAGCCCTCACAGCCTCCCCATGAGCACTTCTCCTCCCACGGATCGGTCTTGAGGGCGCAGAAGGGCCGGCAGAGGGGTGAGGCCGACGCGGGTGGCGAGGGCGATGGTCCTGTTTTCCTGGTGCAGTGCACGCCGGCGTCCACGCCTGGGCAGTGCTTTGCGACGCACCTAGCGATTCACAAGGGCGCAGTCAGTTTTGCGGGTCGAGGAGGAGCTGTCAGGGAGTCGAGACGCACATAGGACAAAGCACGGCGTCAGACCCGTCGGCATTCTCAGCGGTGCAGTGGCACGGGAGCGGAACAAGGGACACGATGAGGCCGGCCGTGCCGGCAACACACTCCTCCGCGAGCTGCTCGGCGAGGCCGCGCCGGCGCGTGCCGTCGATCGTGGAGCTGGAGGCGGTGGTGACGCTGATCGAGAGGATCAGCAGTAGCTTGAGCAGCGCCATTCAACTAGGGATATCCGATTCGACAGGCTGCGTCGGACGGAGGCAGCCAAACGCAGCCCATTGGCATTGCAGCCGCTTGCTTTTCGAATTCGGCGGTTTGATGGACGAGATGGACCGAGATGACCGAGATCGACCGAGGTATCCGGAGGTAAACCGACGAGCAGAACGCGCAATCATTCATTATTCCGTATGGACCAACCGTTCATTCCATAGCACGGACGGCATGTGTGCACACGGGACACGGCATGCATCTCTCTCTCTGCATGCACACGCCCCAAAACTCTTTTGCGTTCGCGGTGGCGGCGCCCCGCCCGCCAGACACTTAACTAAATAAAACGGACACGCCGAACGAGGTGGGAGAAGGACGGGTCTCCACCTGCACTTGGCGCACTTGGAGTGCAGTCATTAACCGCAGGATCTTGGATCGACCGACAGCATAAATAAATAAAACGGGCAGGCCAAACGAGGGGTGGGAGAAGGACAGGGTCCCCACCTGCACGAGCAGGATCTTGTAAGGACGATCAGGGACACAGGGGAACGGGAGCGGGGAGCGCATCGCGACACGGAGGGGGGCTGGGCAGGGTTCACCCACACGACAGGGTCCCAGGCACTTGACAAGGCCGGGGCGGGGAAGTTCTTTTCGTTCGTTGTTAAGTACCCGCACGTGCCAGTCCGTGCGACGGTGTATCAGTCGCCTTATGCCACCGTTGCATATCCGCGCCTGTGTCGAATGATTTTTTATCACATTAAAACACTCCTCATCGCAAACCCTGTCAGCAGTCCTCCTCCGGGAATGTACGTAAGAGCCACATACATTGAAAAATAAATTTCCTTCGTTTCACGATTGTGGGCCGGTTGCCCGTCGCTGTCGTGGGCCGGTTGTGCCTTTCCGTGTTCGCCGTCGTCCGCTTTCGACGCACAGCTTTCTGCGCAGCGAGCATGCCGATGCGAGCCCTGACACCGGAGGAGATGGTGGAGTGGCAAGCAGCCAAGGCAATGCGTGAGGAGAAGATGCGAGCATGGGAGGAGGTGCGCAAGCCTCAGATGGCGGCGGAGGAGAAGCTCACGGAAAAGATGAAGGAAGTGGGACGCAAGTTCGATGAGACGGAACAGGCTCCAGAAGAGCTCGAGGCGGCGCTCCTCGAGCTCGTCGAGGCTATCGACGTGGCAAAGAACACCGAACGTGAAGTTGGCACGCTGACGAACATACGTGCAGCCGAGTTGCTGCTGATGGATTTGCGCGGGGAGGAAGGACCCGACATTCCTCGCCCACCCGAGAGAAAGCTACCCGTTCAAAGAAGCGTCTCCCCCCTCCACGAAACGACCACCCCCTCCACCGACCTGCTGCGCGGGCCATCCTGTGAGGCTATGTGAGCGATGGCGTCACGGTGACGGTCGTGTGTCACGACTCACGTTGTCACTTTTCACACCTGACTCCGGTATCGAATCACCCCTCTCCAAGTCTCGGGTTGGGACTTTTTGCGGGGTATGGTACGGTGGCTCAGGTCCGAGCCTGACTGCTTCACATAAACGCACAACCCCGGGCCCGAAATCGCACAGAGACAGTCACGCAACATTCTTCACCTTCCTACCTAACCTAAGACCATACCCCCCAGCCTGCTGGCAGACCTGCTTGGGGGTATGGTAGGGCTAGTCTTGGGCGGTCAGGACCATACCCCCCCACCCCTTTGGGCCGCGACGCTACCGTCCATACCATAACCCGGATAAAGTTGGAACCCGGGCAATTAGGCTTTTTCTTTTAAAATGAACTCCCGTCGTAGGACGCGGCACGAAGGGGGCACAAACTAGGGAGGGCACAAACGCCAGGCTACAAACACGGGCAGGCACGCAGTAAATTAGGTAAAAGCATCCTCTCGGTGACTGGCGCGCACCTGCACTCTATCTATCTATATATAACACAGGCCCAAAGGTACACAATCTCGTAGTCAGAACGGTCCCCAGTTGCCGTTCCGGTCAACTCAGGCCGCACGAACGACGGTCTCGACGCACGACGGAGCACTTGGAGCACTTGGAGAGCAGTTGGTATCTCACATCCACAGCCGGGGAGCGTAGACCGTAGACGGTGTCCATTTATTTCACGCCTTGTTATTGAGAAGGAAATACCTCGTATGGCGCTGTGCGCTGGTCTACAACTGTACGAGAGGTTGAGGTGCGACCTTCACAGCCTTGTTGTGAGAAGAAAATACGTCCTATGAACGCAATTCACACCGGGAACCGCTGCCCGGGCCGCGCCGTTTCAGGACATGTCAGACTCCGACGAGTGGAGCGACGCCGAATCGGACGCAGCGGAGGGTGAGCAGCGCGAGTGTGCGGCCACAACCGGCCGCAGGGAGTACTTTTCGCGCTGCGCCGCGCTCGAAGCTGTGCCCTGCGCAATGCTTGTGGCGAAGCTCCGGTGCGAACACATAAATCTACGCCACGCAGGGATGGGGGTCAAGGGGGCGAAAGCTCTGGCTGCAGCGCTCGCCGTGAATGAGCATATTCGCTCGCTCAACCTCGGAGACAATGCGTTTGGCGACGAGGGGTGTGCCGCCTTCGTGGGGCTGTCCAACACCACCCTGACCTCGCTCAACTTGGCCGACAACCAGATAGGCTTTCACGGCATGCGATCGCTCGCGAGTGCGCTCCCTGGCGTGCCTTCGTTGCGCGAACTAGTGCTCAAGGGCAACGCGCTCGACGATCGAGCCGCCGTGCCGCTCACTGACGCTCTCTCTGGCCCCGCCGCGGCCTCTCTCACGCGGCTCGACGTATCTTACAACACGCTCGGCGAGGCCTCGGGCCTTGCGCTGGGCGAAATGATCGCGTCCAATGCCCACCTGCTCGACTTGGATCTGGGATGGAACTCGCTGAGAGGAGCAGGTGGCTCCTCCGTCGCCCACGCTCTGCCGAGGAGCGCTCTCCGACGAATCAATCTGAGCTGGAACAGCATCGGTGACCAGGGCGCGGTGGCGCTCGGAGAGGCCATCCCCGGGATCGCGGCGCTCACGCACCTCGACATCTCGCACAACCGCATCGGCCGCTTGGGTGCTACTGCACTGGCAGACGGGCTCCGAAGGAGCTCGACGCTCACCTCGTGCGAGCTCTCCCACAACCCAATGGGACTGGACGGAACCAAGTTCAACCTCGAGGGCATCTCCGCCATCGTGGACGCGCTTCGCAGCAATCGGCGCATCGAGTCGGCCGGCCTCACTGATGTGCACGAGGGCGCATCGTACAAGCGCGGTGCTGCTTGCCGCTTCTCGCCGACCGACCCCGACGGCAGCTACAAGCTCGACTGCGCGGACCCTTGGGATGCCTTTCTGCTTGAGACGCTGCACGCCATGTCCAACGAGCCAGGCGAGACGTGGATGCACGTGCGGCACAACGGCGCGCCGCTCGTCGTCCCCGACAGCGGGGAGTCGAGCGGAGAGCTCCCAAAGAGTGGGCTTGTGGAGTTCGAGTACGTGTCATGGAGACGCGGGCTCGAGGCGGCGCT
This sequence comes from Emiliania huxleyi CCMP1516, assembly GCF_000372725.1. Lineage (NCBI taxonomy): Eukaryota > Haptophyta > Isochrysidales > Noelaerhabdaceae > Emiliania > Emiliania huxleyi. Next base: position 95,802 of record NW_005200250.1, on the reverse strand, counting down.
AGACCTCGACCTTTCCAATGCGGGTGACAGGCTGCTTGCCGAGCTGGCCGAGCAGCGCGTCATTGCGGGTGATGTCTGCTGCCACTGGAGCAAACTCGACGGCACACCTTTTGCACTCGGAGTGGCGTCACTCCCTGCTGCGGGCTCCCTGCGAGCGGCTTGTAGCTCGACCACGCCGCAGGACGAGCTCACCTTTGAGGCGGCGCTCGACCTCTCCTCACCGGCCGGCCGTGCCACGGCGCTGCGACTCTGGGAGCGCCAGCTCACGTCACCCCTTGAATCGTGGCGATCGGCGAGCCTCGACGACGCGCGCGCGGACCCGGCCGAATGGCAGTACCCCCACCTCCCCGAGCAGGGCACCCTCAAGCTTGAGCACACAGTCGAGCTGAGGAGCAAGCCGCTAGACCGCGGGCGTCATCTGTCGCCGCCTATGGCTGAGGCCAGGTTCGACGACCTGATGAGGGCGCTCTCGGCCGAGCAGCAGCTATCACTTGAGGGCCCGGCGCGTGAGGGCCCGGGACTGCTCTCACAGGCTGCAGGGCGAGCCTACTTTACAGCCGAGCAGGCGGCAGCAGTGCTCCGCGTTGTGCGGAAACGAAAGGGCCGAGCCAGGGCGATGTCTGCGCTGCACCCGCGGGTAATCGACCCGCAGAACCTATCTGCCGCCGTGCAGCGGGCGTTTGCGTCGGAGGCAGAGCGGCAGGAGGTGATGGGAGTCCTGGAGGCTGCACTGTCGGAGCGACGGAGAGGGTTTGCGGTGAGATCACCGTGAGGCGCACTTGCGCTGCACGATCCTTTAGCACTTGAAGGGTGGTCCGTTTATTCTTTTTACTGATTTGGATCTTTTCTTGTTTTTGAGCGGGTCGTCCTCCCCACCGCTGCTCCAACCTAAGTCCTAAACCGCTACTCTCTCATAGAGTAACGCACACAACAACACCTCGTGATCGTGTTTTTCTATGTCAGTAAATTCACACATGCACATGTGCATGTCCATGTGCCCCCTTTGCCCCAGTCGTGCGTGCGCTTAGGACGTGTGCTCTGTCGGAGGCGTCTGAGCAAGCGGTGGGGGGAGAGGAGAGAGTCCAAGTGCCTCCCCAAGAGAGAGGATGACTACCCCGCTTTTTTACCTCTTTCCTCATGTCGTTTCCTCGCCACGACCGAGCAGCTTGTGGCTCAAACACACCCCGGCGTTTGCGCGCATTTCTCCCCCTTCCCCGCCCTGCCCCCCCTCTCCGGGCTGAGGGCTGTCCTGAACAGATCTTTTGCGAATGATGGCTGAGCAAGCCACGCCGCCCTGACTGGCTTGCTCTCTGATTTTGCAATGGCCTCTATCATTTCATTGCGCACAAAAGGCGGCGAGGTCGTGCGCGAGTGCACGAACCGCGAAGACACGCGTCCGCAAGAGAGAGGACAACGACACACCAGGCTACACCAGCAGGTCCCCAACGTCAACAGTTACAGACTGTTCAACAGTCACTGATCAGAGTCCCTGCCGGCGGCGCTGTTTGGTGTCTTCTGCGACCCTCTCGTACGGCCCCGAGTCCGGCGCAAAAGGCGGGCGAATACCCACTGAGCCTGAAGCAGATCGTTCTCTGCCGCCGCTACTCGAGCACGCATCACCCGCCCCCATCCCCCATCTCATTCCCAGGCGTCGCTCCACATCACATCTCGGACCGACATGCGCATGACGAAAGCAGCGACGGCGGCTTTGAACGCGTGGCGGCTCTGGCGTCATCGTCGCCCCTGTTGCGCTCGGTGGCCGTGTTCGCCGTAGCCGCGCGCGCACGCCATCCGATCAGTCATCGAAGACGTCGAGGTCGAAGACGTCGCGCCCCTTTGCCGGCTGCGCCTTCGTCCCCGGCTGCGTGCGGCGGCTGAGGGCGGTGCGGCGAAGCTTCGTCGATCCTCCAGCCGAGCGCCGAGGTGGGCCTTGCGCCGCCCCCTCCGGCTTCGCAACGAACTGCGATTGAGCCGGCGGTGTAGACTCCTTCGTCGGCGACGACGGCGGCCCCTCCTTGCGCTTCTGCTGCCCCACCGAGCGGCGTGGCTGCTCCGGCACCTTTCGCGCCGACGGCTCGGAGTCCAGCTGCGGGGGCTTGCCGCCGCCCCCCTCCTCGGCGCGTGGCGTGCGCTCGGGCAGCGTCTTGGGTGGTTCGGGCGAGACGCTCGAGGCGGGGGTGATCATCGGGTTTGAGCCGGTTGAGCTACCGTACCGGACGGCTGGCGCACGGGGCCCACGGCCGGGACGGTAGCTGAGCGAACGGCTCTTGGGCGTTGCGGCGCCGCCTGGCGGGCGCGCTGCGGCGTGCTGCGGCGTCGGCTGCGCGGCCCTGGACCCGAGCTGGAGCTGGTGCTCGAGTTCCGCCACCCGCGCCTCGGCCGCAGTGGCACGCTCGCCAGCCTCGCCAAGCTCGGCCTTGGCCGCCTCCAGCTCTCCTTGCAGCTCGCGGGCTTGGCTCTGCTCAGCGCTGAGCTTCTTGTCAGACTCCTCACGAAGCGCGGCGAGTTGTGCCTCGAGCTTCTGACGTGTCTGGGCCGCCTCGTCCGCCTCTTGCTTCTTGGCGCGCCCCGCCTCGTTGAGCTGGCCTTGCAGGTTGAGCAGCTGCTGCTGATTCTGGCGCTGCATCTGGTCCTTGTCATCGCTGTGCTGCTTCTGCGCATCGCCAAGCTCTTTCTTCAGCTGCTCGATCTGTGCGTCTCGCTCGCTGGCGACGGACTTGTGCTCGCCGTCGGCCTTTTGCGCCGCCTCTTCGATCCGCCCGAACTGGCGCGCAGCTCCTCTAGCTGCCCCTCGTG
>NW_005200250.1:90131-92539 GCF_000372725.1 Emiliania huxleyi CCMP1516 | reverse complement strand
ACCATATCGCCGCCCTTGGCGTCGAGCAGTCCCTGGACCGCAGCCTTGTCTCGCGCCAGCGAGATGCTTCTCCTCCAACGAAGTGCGGAAGCGCTGGGCCTCCGCCTCGAGCGCCTTTGCCCGCTCGGTGCCCGTCCGCTCCGAGTCGGCCAGCTGCTGCTTCAGGCCGTGGAGGTTGCGGCTGAGCAGCGTGTTTCTGCGCCGCAGCTCCTTGCGGTCCTTCTGCTTCTCCTTGATGTCGTCGATAGCCGAGCTATAGTCTGCGAGCTGCTTCCGCTTCGCGTCGGTCGCCTCCTTCATGTTGTGGATGATTGCGCCGTACTCCTTGATCTGGGTCTTGAAGCCCCTCTGCGACTCGGAGATGGCCTCGATGCGCAGCCGGTTCTCCAGCAGCTAAAGGGGGGCGAGGGGCGCTGTCGGCGTGGGCGGTCGGTGGGACTGCGCGGCTCACGTGCGCGGCGCCTCCTCCCGCATGGTCGTGTCCTGGAGGCGCACGCGCTCGTCGTGCTGCAGCTTCGCGCGCAGCTTCTCGTTGTCCTGGACGACGCGCTGCAGCTCCTGCTGCGTCCGTGCCGAGTCGTGCTCGCGCTTCTTCGCCTCGTCGGCGTGCGACATGCTCTGCGAGTACACGCTCTCGACCGTCTTGATCAGCCGCGTCGCCTCGGACGCTGCGTCGCGCGAGCCGACGGGCCAGCTGCCGGAGCCGGACTGGTGCATCGTGTACTGCGTCGCCGTGATGTGTGTGCCGCCGGCGAACATGCTCTCTGCGGTAAAGCTGCAAGAGCGGCGACGGACCCTTCTTGCGCGCCGCCCGGCCCCAAAGGAAAAGACGCTGCGGGCTAAAAAGACAATTTAAAACCCCGACAAAAACTGCCCGGGGAGACCCCGGCCGGGCCGCCGACGCTCAAGGCGAAGCGGAGTCGAGGCCACAGTCGAGGAAGAGGCACCAAAAACGACTACAGAGGCAGTCTGGTAACGCCCGGAAGGCGAGCAAGGGACTGGCAAAGCGGGAGTTCAACGGTGAGAAGGTCAAAGACACAGTTTGGATCCTGACAATGGACCAGACTGCTTTGGTGAAGAAGTGAAGGCAGTTGGCGAATTTGTCGATTTGCTCGAGACGAAAGGCAGGAAACTGCGCAACAGGAAAACGCCGTTGCCTGTTGCGCAGTCCTGGTACCAGGAGAAGCTGGAGGAAGCGAAGCGGCAGGAAGCCGCGAGACGGTCGAGAAGGACGACAGCGCGGAGCCGGGGTGGCTGGCCGACGTCGCGATGCATTTCGTCGGAGTTATCGGGTACACCTCGGAGTGGAGCAGGGGAGATCTGAGCTACGCGCGCGCGATGCACAGGCGACAGTTCGTGCAACAAGGGGGCTCGCTATACTACGCCAATCATCGAGGCATTGAGGGGCGTGCGGTTGAGTGACGACAACGGAGTTCCAACGGTGCTAAGCCAGTCGAATGGGCGCGAAGTAAACTTGGGGCCGACTCCTGAAGTTATCAAACTCGATGCTACGTGTGCGATTAAGGTTTGCGCACAAGGGTCGAAAAGCGTCGCTCATATGTGAGGAAGAGCCGTGCGATAGAAGCAGCATTCTTAGCCAGATATTTTGGGCCGCCGCAAAGAATGGCGTGGTCAAAGCCAGTCGTCGCGTGGTTCACGAACGTGGCACTGAATTGAGCATTGACATCGGCACCAAGCGTGGGGAGCCAGCGGCTCGATATGATGCGCCCGAAGCTCGGGGTAATTCACAAGGACCGGATCCCTGACGTACGTCGTACCCCGATTACCGCGAGCTCGGCGACTTTTTTGGGGCTTCCCCAGGGGAAATCTAAATGTGCCCAGCAGCCCAACGCCGGGCTGCCCAACGGGGGCGTATCAACTAGTGGGAGGAGTGCGGCATGCCGCCAGCTGCATCCTCGTGTCGATGCAGCCCAGCTGCATCCTGCTCTCACCCCAGACAACACACACACCTCCCACGGCGCGCGTGCTAGGGACGGACAGTCAAACAGACAGTAGCTGGCGCTGATCACCGAGCTGTTCTCGGTCGCGCGCAATGTGCAGAGAGCTGAGGCTAAGAGTACGGGGGGTTTGCCGTACAGGGCCCGCTTTGGCGCTGGTCGTGCCGTGTGTTACGGATCCGAGCCCGGGCTGCCGGTGCTGCCGCTGCAGCAGCCGCAATCGCCGTTGCTTGCCGACTCGAGATTACTCCCGTGGTCTCCGCTCGACGAGCCGCCGTTGCAGGGCCGCTTGGAGCATTCTCCGTTTGAGCCGTCTGCGTAGGGGGGTGGGCAGGGGGGTAGGGGTGGGCGGGAGGGGGCGGGGTAGGGGTGGGCGGGAGGGGGCGAAGGTGGGGAGGCGAGAGGGCGAAGGTGGGGTGGGAGGCTGGGAGAAAGGGGGGGGGGGGGGGG
>NW_005200250.1:86910-88261 GCF_000372725.1 Emiliania huxleyi CCMP1516 | reverse complement strand
GCTCGTCTGGTGGAGACGAGGGGCGCACGGTGAGGGAGAGGGGGAAAGGAGGAGGCGGAGGAGGAGAGGAAGCAGTGAGGGGAGAGGCGGTCAGGGAGAGGAGAGAGTCGACAGGGAGGAGCGGCGAGGCAGAGGCAGAGAGGCACGGCAGCAGGGACGGAGGCAAGGATCGTCGCCTGCGCCGTGCCCCGTCACGCGCCGCCAAGCGGCGTTGGTGTGGATGATCTTGTAGGGCGGCATGCGCTCGGTGACGAGCTGCGGATATGGCACCTCGTGCTGCAGTGCCTCGTGCAGCCGCACCGGCAGCACCGGCCCCGTTGCCGCCGACGGTGGCCGCGAGACGGGAAGCGAGCCGCCACCGCCGCCGCCCGCCGCCGCCGGCGGAGCCCCAAACCCGCCGTCGACAGACGCGAGCTGCGAAAGCAAGCCGGGCGGCCAGCCGACATTGGCGTTGATGGCGGGCAGCGCGAAGTGCGACGCGGTCGTGGCCGGCAGCGCCACCCGCGACTGCTGCGCATCGGCGAGGAACCACAGCAGGTGCGTCGCTGCGCCGGCGGTGCGGTCATGGATCGGCACAACAGAGAGGTCGCTGACAAACTTGGATCCGTCCTTTCGGTAGTTGAGGATGCGGATCACGATGGGACGCGCCGCCGCAATGGCCTCACGCAGCGCCTGCAGATTCGCGCGGGGGAGAGCGGCGGAGGCAACCAGCCGTTGGCGGGAATGCGCGAGCGCTCGAAGGGATCAGTGGGCGGAGAGGGCTGGGCCAGCGGGGCAACGCGTGCCTGCAGCGTCTGTGGACACGTCTCCGGTCCAGTCAGTACCATTGGCGTCTGCTGGAGGGCCTCCTCCCGCGTGTACCCGGTGCACTCGCACCACGCTGCGTTGACGTGCACAATCCTGTGCGGCGGCGTCGCCTCGGAGACGCAGCGGCGCTGCGAGGTGAGTTCGCTGAAGCAGAGCTCCTCGGCGAGACTAGTCGACCCCATTGGCCTGGCCCGTCCGGTGGGGCGGTCGAGCACAGTCAGGGCGGCGTGGCTTGCTCCCCCATCATTCGCCAAAGATCTTCTCGCCTCCTCCCGGGACCTCATCCGATCTCCAACCTTCGTCATCAATCTTTCGAAGTCCCCTCTTTCTCTTTTTCTCTCTTCTTCTCCTCTCCCATCTTCCTCTTTTCTCTCTCTTCCTCTCTCTCCCTCTTCCTCTCTCTCTGGAAGCTCTCTCTCTCTCTCTCTCTCTCTCTCTCTCTCTCTCTCTCTCTTCCTCTCTCTCCCTCTTCCTCTCTCTCTCTCTCTCTCTCTCTCTCTCTCTCTCTCTCTCTCTCTCTCTCTCTCTCTCTCTCTCTCTCTCT
>NW_005200250.1:71114-86589 GCF_000372725.1 Emiliania huxleyi CCMP1516 | reverse complement strand
TCTCTCTCCCTCTTCCTCTCTCTCTGGAAGCTCTCTCTGGGCTCCCTCTCTCTCTCTCTCTCTCTCTCTCTCTCTCTCTTCCTCTCTCTCTCTCTCTCTCTCCCTCTCCCTCTCTCTTCCTCTCTCTCTCTCTTCCTCTCTCTCTCTCTGACGCTCGGCCTCGGCGCCAACCCGCATCGCCTCCCTCCCCGCCGACCTGTCCGGCCTCACCCGTGAAGACCCTCCAGCTGGGGGAGAACCGCCTCTCGGTCTCGCTCCTGCCTCCTCCCTCGGCGCGTCGGCTCTAGAGGCCGAGAGTGGCTTTCTTTCTTTCTGAGAGCTCGCGTACGACGTGGAAGTGCGATGGATCGCGCAGGCTTCGACCGCACTCGACAAGCTGGACGAAGGCCGCTTTCAACTTCTTCTCAATCTTGGCTGCTCTTTAAAACCAAAATATTTTGCTATTTGTTCGTGTGGGGGTACATTGCAGATTTTCTTTCTTGTTGTCCACCAGATTTGTCAATGTGCCGCGTCGGGCGCCTTGCGGGCAGAGCCCTTAGCCACCCTTCATATTCTGCAAAGGGGTACCCACGTGTTGCGTGACTCTGTGCGATTTCGGGCCCGGGGTTGTGCGTTTACGTGAACGTGGTTGTGTTTTTGTGTGAACGGAGATCGGGCCCGGGGTTGTGCGTTTACGTGAACGGAGAGAGCAAACTCCTCAGCTCCCACAGCAGGAAAATGTGCGCCAGCTGCCCGCTCACCTGTGTCCCGCCGCCGCGCACGCACCTTGCTATGTGCTCGCACGAGCTCCCGTCCGAGCCTCCGGCTTGGTGTCCCACTGCTGCGGAGCCGATCGCTTTTCCTCGGCGCTCGCGTCGAGCCGAGCTCTCGGCACTCTTCGGCGGGCGTCGCTGTGCGGGGCGCCCGTTTCCTGCTGGCCCGAGCGGAAAGCTCCACTTGCCCGCGCGAGCTCCCGGCCGAGCCTCCAGCTCGGTGTCCCACTGCTGAGGAGCCGATCGTCGTCCGTCGGTGCTCTCGATCAGCCGAGCTCCTTGGCCTGCGGCCGGCGACGCTGCAGGACGGCGCGCGCGCACCCCCCCCTCCCTCACCCGCGCGCTCTTCCGCGGGCGGCGCACACGCTCGCACCCCTCGCCCCGGTGCTCTTCCGCGGCGCAGCCCCCCCCCCCCCTTCTCTCGACTGTCTGTGCTTGTGCGTCGTGGGTCCGGGGTTGTGCGTTTATGTGAAGAAGAGAGATGCTGCGGATGGCGTGAAAGTCGCTAGAGGCCGTCATCGCATTCGCCTTCCTGGGCGACCCAGTGCTGACTTCTGACTGTCGTTGCTGTTTCTCGACTGTTTGTGCGTGTGCGTCTTGGGTCCAGGGTTGTGTTTTTGCGGTGTGAAAGTCGCCACGCTTGGATGTGACACGCGTGCCCGTGCCCCGTCGCTGTGACCTTCCGGGGAGCGAGGCTGGGGTGTGTTTGAGTCACAACGAAGCTCCCACAAGCTGCTCGTCGTGGCGAGAAAGGAGGAGGAAAGAGGGTAAGTGAAAGTGGGGTAGTCATCCTCTCTCCTTGGAGGCACTTTTGGACTCTCTCCTCTCCCCCCCCCCACCGCTTGCTCAGACGCCTCCGACAGAAACACGTGCGAGGCCGCGAGGACGGCGCGGAGCACCTCGCGCTCCGCGCCGTCCTCGACCACGAGGCGCGTAGAGGAAGACGACGCGCAAACTCACGGTGGGCTGTCGACCTGTCGTCGCTCCTTCCTACCCATCGACCTGCCGCGCCTCGCCCCGCTTGAGCAGCGCGTCGTGGATGTCGAGCAGCACCGCGGCATCGAGCGCGGCGTACCGAATCTGCGCGGGCAGCAGCGGACGGCGCGCCCAATCGCTGCACTGCTCCGCTTTGTCGAGCGCCTTGCCGAGCGTGCGCGCGCACACCCTCCGCAGCGACGGCTGCGAGTCCTCCCGGCCTTGGCGCGCCAACTGCTGCAGGTCGACGAGCGCGCGCGCGTGCAAGTCACTGCCGCAGATCGGGCGCAACACACTGAGGTCGCCCTGGAAAGCGAATCCCAGCACGGCGACCGCGTCGTCGTCCGCCGGGTCGCCGTTGAGGGCCCACCGCAGCAGCTCGCCCACCGCGCGCCGCGCCGGGTGGCCGAGGGCGTCGATCACCCAAGCCCCACGCCCGTGCACAGCGAGCTGGACCACCGCCAGCCGCGGGGGCCGCCGAGAGGGCCTCCTCCTCTCAGCAGCGGTGGCCGACTCCTCCTCCTCCGCCGCCTCGTCCTCCTCCAGCGCATCTGCCCACTCCGTGTCGACTCCAATGCGAAGCGGCGGCGAGCCGCGGCGTCGCTCCTCCCTTGCCATCGCCGCGAGGCTCCCGTGCAGCGCCCGTATGCTGTTCGGCTCGTCGACAAAGAGAGGTTCCTACGGGGAAAGGACGCATGACTCGTCCAGAACACCATGTCGCAGAGGCGTGCCATCGACAGCTGCTCCCCGCGCGGGAGTGTCCCCGCCTGCTCGAGGGTCGCAGCGGGAAGCGACTCGATGTCGAGGGGTGGCGGGGGCGCGATCGCGGGCGCAGCCGCAGCCGCAAGCGACGGCGCGGCGCGAGGCGCGCACGGCCACTCGCCGTATCGATCGGTGAGGAGCTCGGCCAGAGCCGGCGGCACAACCTCCGCGCCTCGCGTCGAGAGCGCGTCCAGCAGGTGAGCGAGCGACGCGCACGCCGCCGCCTCGTCAAGCAAGCTGCACGCGGCGGGGCGCCAACCCTCAAAGCCGACGGTGGCAGCCCAGCGCAGCGCGCGCGCCCACGCAGCGACCCTCGGCCCGCCGTACCGCTTCTGCCGCGCCTTCACCTCTCCCACGGCCGCATGCCAGCCGTTGCCCGTGCGAGTCAGTGTCGCCCACAGCCGCTCGCACACCGCCGCGTCGCAGAGGGAAGCCGGCCAGCGCACGAAGCCGCGACGTGGGCGTCCGCCGCAGCCACGAGAGAGCCGATCGACTGCCCGCTCAGCACGAGCGCCTCGACGACCCCCTCGCTCTTCACGGCGGCCAAGACGGCGCCCGCAACCATCCGCACCGGCCGGCGGGCGCGCCCCTTGGCGCCCTTGCCCAAGCACCGGCCGAGAGCCTCGTCGCGCGCGGCGCGCAGCAGCTGCTCCGCTCCGACGGCGTCCCCAATCACCTCCTCCTACGGGGCATGGCCAGGACCGCTCCAGGACTGCCACGCAGGTGGTGCCGTGTCATCACGGACGGCCATCGCCGCCTCTGTGGTCGCCGCCGCCGCCTCGTCGCCGCCTTCTGTGGCACCGATGCGCAGGCTGAACTCGATCGCGTGCCGCAGGATCGGCGTGTCGAGGCCGGTCGCGGAGAGGAGCGCCGCGCTGAGCGCCTCGTCCGAATCGGCGGCCGCAGCGCCGAGCGCCACGGCGAGCTCCACGACCGCATCCTCGAGTGCGGGCGGCTCATCCCCCGCGCCGGCCTCCGACCGCCTCCGCTGGCAGCAGGAGCAGTGCTTCGCGTGCTCCTCCTGGGCGCGCACCGCCCGCTCGTCGCCGCGGAAGTCGCGCCGCCGGGTGCTGGCCGCCTGGTTGCGCGCGAGCTCGTGGAGCAGGTCCTCGGGCAGCCCCTTGCTGCGCCCCATGCTGATGCAGTCGTCGCCCATCACCGTCCACGTCGCCGCGTCGGCGCCGTGTGCCTGCAGCATTGGCGTCGCTTGCGGTGTGTTCGGCGCGTGGTGTGAATGCGAATACAGTGGATACACTATTTGACGCGGTTGGGTGCACGGGTGCGTCCTAGTTAGGCTACAAGGACCTGTACGCTCAGCATCTAATCCTGTTTGCGAGGAGGAATCGGACAACTTGCTCGCGGCAGCGGCCGGCCGCATAGATGAGCGGCGTGTGACCTCGATGCGTCGTCGCGTTGACGTCTGCTCCGTGGGCGACCAGGCACGCGAGCACCTCTGTGTCGGACCGCAGCTGCGCAGTGTGGTGGATGGCCGCTTTGCCGTTTCGGTTCGCGTCGTTCACGTCGGCACCCGGAACCGATAGCAGCCGCTTCACCTCGGCGAGGGCTACCTCGGTCGGACCACTGCGGTCGGCGCAAGCGACTCGAAGCTGCTTCCCTAGGGCGGCCGCCGCTGCGCTCGCAGCGATGGCAGGCTGATCGATCGAGTCGTGCGCCGCCTTGAAGCACTCGCTGCAGGACGAGTCGTCAAACATGCGGGCGGCGGAACCAGCAGCAAACGGACTGAAGAGCACGGCTCGGCATGAATTTCGACATGAATTTCGTGCGAAAGGTGACAGAGAGCACTCGTGTTTTCCACTCCGGCCCGCACGCAGCACGCGCGCACATAAGTCGTGCGCGCGCACATACGTCATACAAGGCTCGATTAATTTTCTGAAAGAAAAAAGAAAAAAACCGCGCCCCCGCGATGAGAGCGCCACCGCCGCGGCTTCTCGCCAAGACCTGCCCTGACACCCACGACCCGGCGATCGTGAGTGCGATGCTCGCCTGGCACTCTGATCGGCCGCCGCCGCGGCTGCACCACACCGTCACGGAGGATGAGTCCGGCGCGCGGCTCACCCGCGTCGGTGGATCGCGGTTCGCGCCACTCGGGACAAAGTCTCAGGCCGAGCACGCCGTCAGGCGGGGAGACCTCCTCGTCAACGGGCTGGCGGTGGAGAAGTCGCGGCGGGTGCAGCAGGGCGACGTGCTGCAGCTGCAGCCGCCCGCCGCCGCGAGGCCGTCAGAAAAGCGGCTGCACGCGCGGGCCCGCTTTGTCGAGCACCTGCGCTCCCAGGGCCTGCGGGTGCTCCACGAGGATGAGGCCGTCGCGGTCGTCTTCAAGCCGCCGGGCATCCACACCAAGGCGGGCAGCAACGCGAAGTTCGCTGCGCTCGAGGACGCCCTGACGGCGGAGCTGTCCCCTCCGCCGCGCGACGCTCCCGACGCGCTGCCGCTGCCGCTGGCCCTGCACCGGCTCGACGTGCCCGTCTCCGGCCTCTGCCTGGTTGCGAAAACGAGGAGCGCCGCCGTCGAGCTCGGCCGACAGTTCGCCGCCCGCGAGGTGGCGAAGGTGTACCACGCGCTGCTGGTCGGCCGCCCGCCCGTCGACCAGGCCTGTGGCGGCCGCCTCGAGATCCGCGCGCCGCTGCAGGGCCAGCCTGCGGCGTCGACCCTCGAGGTGCTCTCTGTGACGCCGCACGCGCAGTGGGGCCACCTCTCGTGGGTCCGCATGTCGCCGCTCACGGGGCGAACCCACCAGCTACGCCTGCACGCCGCCGGCCTGGGCTGCCCGATCGTCGGCGACGACTTGTACTGGGGACACGCTGCGGCGGCGCGCCGCTCGCGAGGGGGGGCGGAGGCGCTGCCGCCGGTCCGGGCCAGCGGCGGCCTCTTCCTGCAGTCGTGCGGCGTCGCCTTTGCGCACCCGGACCCGCAGAGAGGCCTCGTGCAGGTGATGGTGGGGGAGGCGCCCAAGTTTGGTGCCTTGCGGGCGAGAGCGAGGAGCGGGGCGCAGTACCATGGGTTGTATGGGCGCACACTTGAAGCACGAGTGCGGCCGGTAGCTTAGTGGTCTTCAAACTGGCACTTGGAGCACTTGGAGTGCAGTCATCAACCGCACATCCAGGGCCGGGGAGCTCAGAAGCGCACCCAGCGGGCCGGATGATCGGGATCGGGTTGCGGGCAAGAGAGCCCTAGCCCTGGGGGTGCGCGTTCGCAGGGCAAGGGCCGTAAAGTAAACACGGGTCTCCGAGGGTTGGCCCCGCGTACCGGGTTTCCCCTTAACTGCAGGACGCCCCCTCTACTCGGAGCTAATGAACACCACACTGCACGCCCCACCCCGGGGGTGCGCGGTCGCAGGGCCATAACACGTCTCCGAGGGATAGTTCCGTGTACCGGGTTACCCCTTAACTGCAGAACGCACCCTCTTCCTCGACCGTGGGGGGGTGCGCAGTCGCAGGGCCATAACACGGGTCTCCGAGGGTTGGCTCTGCGCTCCGGGGTTCCCCCAGCGGCGGAATTTTTCCCTCGCGCTGTGGGTCCCCCCAGCTGCGGAACGCCCCCTCTACTCGGAGCTAAAGAATACTCTCCGAGGGTTAGCCCCGCGTACCAGGTTTCCCCTTAACTGCAGGACGCCGCCCTCTACTCGGAGCCAGTAATACGAGAATACGCACCGCCCCAACGCAATATCACACTACGCGACGATAATACGAGAATACGAGAATACGCAGCTGCGAGACACCTGTCGAGCAGCTTAAGCACTTTGTTGCGCGTCGCCCGCCCGCCCGCCCAGCTGGCCTGCCAGACCAGGGGGGAGCAGCTAACGCAGATGGTCCGACAGCCAGCGACGGCACCGTAGCCCTTGTACGGCGTTATGCCGCCGTCGGCTGCGCCGCATTTGCCAGTGGGCAACAGACTATTGCCCGCCTCGCAACTGACCGGCTTGCAGAGATAGCCTACTCAGCCTTCATCGACGACGACAACACCGAGGTCGCATGCGTCTGGAACGACACAGGCTGCAAGCCGCCGCCAATCGAGATAGCGCTTGCAATCCAGTCCGTCGCTTCACAGACTATGCCCGACATCAAAACAGTCGAACAGGCTCGCCAGTCTATTTACTGGCCTCTCATCAAACGTGCTATGGAGGATGAGATTCACGGAAAGTACGTCGTCAACCGAGCGTGGGACGTTGTCCAACAGGAGCCGTGGATGCACGTCATTGGAGTCAAGTGTGGGTCTTTACCTTTGTCTTCAATGACGACGGCAGCATCGCCAAGGTCAAGGCTCGTCTCGTTGGGAAAGGCTTTGGACAACGTGAAGGCAAGGAGTACCACGAGTGTTTTGCGCGCACTCTGAGCGCAACAGCCTTCCGCCTATGGTGTGCCATGGTCGCTGACGAAGACCTCGAGACTGACACGGCCGACGGCGTCAAGGCGTTTACTCAGGCTGACGTCGATGCCGAGATCTACACCCAGATGCCACCCGGGTTCGTCAAGAAGGGCTTTGTGCTCATGCTTCTCAAAGCGCTCGAGGGCATCAAACAGGGCTCCTACCTTTGGTTCAAACTCAACCAGGACGCCCTCGTCAAGCTTGGCTGCGTCGCCTCGCTCACCGAGCCAAACTTCTACAGCCACCCAGCCTTTCGCCTAAAAATCATCGTTGTTTTTGCAGACGACGTCGCAAACGGCTTTGCCGCTTCCGCCACCGACCAGTACGTCCGGTTCAAAGAGGAATATGGAACGTACATCAAGATTGCGACGCTCGATATCGTCCCCATCTCCGTCTTCACCGGAATCGAGGTACTCCGCGACCGAGCCAACCGCACGCTCACTATTCGGCAGACCCGGTACATCGAGCGGATTGCCGCCCTCTACGGCAACGAGATTGGCGCTCGTGCTCAGTCCACCCCAGCCGGCTCGACCGACGTCCAGCGCGCCCTCTTCGATAAGCTCGAGCCTGCTGCCGAGTGCAACCGCATCCCCGTCACCGAGTTCCTGAAGCCGCTAGGAACCATCGGGTGGCCTGCCGAGATGACGCGCCCCGACATCAAGTACTTCTTCTCGAAGCTCGGCTCTTTCTCTCAGGCTTGCGGCGCCGTCCATCGTGACGCCATCATGACCGTCATCAACTATCTCAACGCCACAAAGCACCTCGGCATCACCTACGGCGGAAAGCTCAAGATCCCCTACGGACTCGACACTTTCCCGCCAGGCTTCATCGAGTCTCGTGGCCTCCACGCCTACCATGACGCCTCCTTCGGCAAGGCGCCACACTACGGCGGATGCGTCGTGATGTTCAACAACGGCGCCATCGACTGGAGCGCCAACAAGTCCAAGATCGAGGCTCTCAGCGTCGCCGAAGAGGAGACCGCCACCGCCTCCGTCGCCGCCAAGAAAGTCGTCTCCTGCCGGCTCATGCTCGAGGACGCTGGCCGAGCTGTCGCAGGCCCCACGCCCCAGCTCGGTGACTGCAAAGCCGTCTTTGACATCATCGTCAAGCCCGGCTCTACTGCTCGCACGCGCTACTACGAACGTGCCACCATGTTTGTCAAGCGCCTCTTCATGCTCCGCCACGTCGCGCCGTACCTCGTCGGCACTGCTTACATGATCGCCGACGTCTTCACCAAGACGCAGGCGACGCGAGCTATGTTCTTCACCTGTCGCGACTACATGCTCAACGCCAGCAACGGCCCCGGCTTTGCTGTGACGCTCCAGGGGCAGGCTGCCCGGCTGTGGAGCAAGCTCGTCGCGACCGTCGGCAAGGCGTGAGTCATCACCCCTTCGCCGAAGACGCGCGAGTCGTCCGAGATAGTTGCCGATGCAACTAGGGGGGAGCGTTAGAGACGACTCTCTCTCTCCCAACTGTGAACAGTCGTTATCTGTATATGCGCAGCTATTCATAGCCGCGCCTGTTGTTTGTGTGTGTATCCGCGCTCTTGGCGCGATTACGAGACTGACTAGTGTGTCGCACTAGTTGTACTTTTCGTAATAGTATTCCGCATTCATTGCGAGGGCGGACCACTCCTAGCGTGCAGACCGCGGGAGCTGGTGCCGCGGCCAGTGTAGACCTGGCCTGCGCTGTGACGCGCGCGCTCATATATCTTCAACGGTGGCAGCCCGCTTGCTTTGCGGTGGCAGCCCGCCTGCTTTGCGGTGGCAGCCCGCCTGCGACAGCGCGACAGCGCGATGAACCGCAAGCTCCTCATCTCGGCAATCTCCAACCTTTCGACCGCCTACAACCTGGTCATCATCAACGTCTCGCACGTCACAATTGCGTACCAGTATTGCGGCGGCGCCGACGCCTGCTCGGCGCAGGTGGAGGCGGCATCGACAGCGGTGCTCGTGGGTGCCATCCTTGGCCAGCTCACGTTTGGCTACATTGGCGACTGCGTCGGCCGGAGCGCCGCGCTCCGCCTCACGATGGCGCTCTCGCTCTTCGGCGCGACCATCTCGGCCGCGGCGGTACCGCTCGGAGGCGATAGCTCGTCGGTGCTCACCTTTCTGGCGCTCTCGCGGTTCGTGCTCGGCGTCGGCGTCGGCGGCGTGTACCCGCTCTCCGCGACAATCGCCACCGAGTGCGTGCACCGTCCCCATCCCGCCGCGAGCTCCTGCCGTCTCCACCGGGCGGAGGCTGAGGCCGCGGCTGAGTCCCGCAAGCCGCGCACCCGAGCGCTCTCTGACCCCTCCCGCTATGACCCGCGCCAAGATCACACGCACACCGCAGTCGACGCACAAGCACACACCACCGCGCTTAGACACGCGGCCGTGGAGACGACGCGCCTCTTCGCTGAACGCTCACGCACCTCCGCCGGCAGGTCGTCGAGCAACGCGGAGCGCGGCCGGAACGCGTCGCTTGTCTTTTCGATGCAGGGCGTCGCCAACCTGGCGGCGCCTCTCGTGTCGTGGGCCCTCCTCGCCGTCTTCGGCGTCCCCGCCACCGGCTCGGGCGGCGCAGATCCAGGCCTCGCCTGGAGGCTCGCCCTCGCCCTCGGCGCCCTCCCCGGCCTCCTCCTCGTCCCGTGCATGGGCGAGGGGCGGGGCGGGCAGGGCGGAGGCGCGCGGCCCACCGCCGACGAGCGGATGTCGGCGCCCATCGCAGCCCTGCGCGCCGAGGCGGGGCGGCCGGCGGGCCCCTCCTCCACCTTGCTGTCGACGCTGCGCCAGCGAAAGTACTGGTCCAAGCTCCTCGGCACCGCGGGCGGCTGGTTCCTCTTCGACATCACCTTTTACGGCAACTCGCTCTTCCAGCCAACCGTCCTCTCCTCCGTCTTCCACGTCGACCAGGCGGCGCATCTCGGCGCATCTCGGCGCATCTCGGCGCATCTCAGCGCATCTGCGCATCTCGGCGCATCTCGGCGCATCTCGGCGCATCTCGGCTCACCTCGTCCGGATCCCGCGCTGTCCAGGCGGCGGCCGGCGACGCGCCGCCGCTGCAGGGCGACCTCGCGCACAACCTCTGCGCGCAGATGGCGGTGGTGGCGGCGATTGGCCTCCCCGGCTACTACGTCTCCGTCTGGCTGATGGACCGGGTCGGCCGTCGCCGCATCCAGCTGCAAGGTTTCGCCTGCATGGCCGCCGCCTTTGCCGCGCTCGGCCTTGCGTACGACAGCCTCGAGAGCGCGGGCGCGGGCGGCCGCGTCGCCATGCTGCTCCTGTACGGGCTCACCTTCTTCTTCTCCAACTTTGGCCCCAACTCGACCACCTTCATCCTGCCGTCCGAGACCTTCCCGCCCGAGGTGCGGACGACCCTCAACGGCTTCTCGGCCGCCATGGGCAAGCTCGGTGCGACGCTCGGCTCCTCCGCCTTCAAGCCGATGAAGGACGGCATCTCTGCGGCGTGGGGGCCGGCGGCCGGCCTGCGCTGGACGATGCTCGCGTGCGCCGCCGTCTCGCTCGCCGGCTTTGCGCTCACCTATGGCTTTGTGGAGGACCGGCGCGGCATCGCGATGGAAGGCGCGGCGACGGCTCGGGAGGAGGACAACAACGGGGGCGCCAGTGCCGCCCCAATAGAGGGCGGCCTTGGTGCGGCCTTCTTGACTGTGCCTGCCAATGCGACGGCGGAGGCGAGAGTACGACGGGAGGCGGCGTGAATCGGGAACGCAGCACAGCAAACAGAGAGCGGTCAGGGGAGCGCGTGGCGCCCGTAGACAGCTCAGCCGGGAGCCGAGCGCAAGACTGAGTCCCGAGCCTGCGTGCCACAGCGTCGTGCCATATCGGATAAACCCCCATATGTGTGATATGTGGAACTGTTGTACTTGTTTATGTGAAAATCTCTTCGAGGTGTCAAAATCAGTCAAAAAATGAGTGCCGAATGGTCCACAAGACCCTGCCCCACTTCGCACTTGGTCTTGCACTCCCTCTGGCTCTGCCTCGCTGGCTCTCGAGGCTCTCCCCTGTGCCACTATACTTACTCGCTCCCTGCCGCTCGTGGCGCCCTTCCCATTTGCTGCCTATCCTTTCCGCAAGTTGGCGCTGGCGCCGCTCAAGCAAGCATCGCAGACCTGGGCGACGCGTGCGCACGCATCGTGGCTCGCGCCTCTGCGCTCCCTACACTGACTGAGCGGCCCAGACGTCCTCGCAATACCGGCCTGCGGCGCGCAGCTTCTCGACCGGACCGCCCTCGAAGCCATCGTCGAGGCCGGCGTCCACTAGCACGCGCGAGAGGGTCGCGCGCACGTCGGGCGCCATCTTCGAGGCGTCGCCGCACACATAGACATGCGCGCCCTTCTTGATTAGCTCCGTCATCAGCGCCTTTTCCTGCGCGACGAGGTGCTGCACATACGTCTTTGGCGTGCCCGGCTTGCGCGAGAAGGCAACGAAGAGCTTGAGCGAGCCCGCCGCCTCCCACGCCTGCAGCTCCTCCTTATAGATGAAGTCGGACTCGTCGCGGCAGCCGAAAAATAGCACGTTCTCCGTCTTGCCGTCGGCAACGCGGTCCTGGATGAAGCCGCGCATTGGCGCGACGCCGGTGCCTGGTCCGACCATGATGATGGGAGCATCGCCGGCGGGCAGCCGGAAGGAAGAGCCCGTGTCCTTGACGAAGGCCACAGTCGGCATGCCGTAGCCCTCGGGGCCAAGGTTGTTTGAGGGGTAGACAGAGGTCGGGTAGGGCTTCTTGAGGGTCTGAGCCTTGAGATAGTTGGAGCAGACGCCCAAGTGCTGCCTGCCCGTCGGGCTGCGACCTTGCACGACGGAGACGGAGATACTGCACTTGCCCGGCAAGTGCTTGGGCGACGAGGAGATGGAGTAGTAGCGCGGCTTCATCGGCGGGAGCATGCCGATGAAGGTCCCCGCGGGCACGCTCACCGACGGGTGCTCTTGCAACACCTCGAGCAGCGTGCGCCTACTCGCGAGCGACAATGGCCTAAGACGTGTTGTCCGGGCTAGCCATTCTCGCTTGCAGGGGTGCGACGCCTCTCCGCGAGGATATACTGCTCATAGAGGGTTGCCCGGTCCTCGGACACCTCGCCGGTGTTGTCCGCGCCAAACTCGGCGAGCTTTGACAGGTGCGCCGCCTCCGACTCCTTGGAGGCGTGCTTGACGAGCGCGTGGAGTTGCGAGCGCGTTGCCGGCTGCTGCAGCTCGAAGTAGAATGCGAGGACGTTGAAGATGGGGAGGGGGCGGCCGAGAGGCAAGTGTGACTGATCCTGGCCCGCCGCGTGCTCAAGCCTCACAACGCCGTCCCGCGGGAGCCCGAGCCGATCGAGGTGCGCAAAAACGACCTATTCGACGCATCGGACGCGTCGGCGTACACATGAAGGGGAGCCCGCCGGCGGTCGAGATCTGCGAGGCTGGCCGCGTCAGGGTTGGCCCCAACGATGCCGTGGGCCGCTACTTTCACGACTGCTACCACGAAGCGCCGTTTGAGTTCATCCCAATATGGACAATCTCGGCAATCTGCGGCGTGATTGTGCTCTTTAACTCGATTCGACACGTCGTATCGCTCCGGCGGATGCCGATTTCACCCCGTCAGCAGCACTACATCGGCATCGCACATATGCCTCTTGTGTTTGGCTGCACAACCCTGCTCTCCATCTTGGCGCCTCGCACGATGACGCTGCTGCACTTGCTGCAGGCCCAGTATGAGGCGTGGGCGCTGGCCTCGTTTGGTTCGCTGCTGTTTCTGTTCCTGACCATTGCCGCTGTCGAGACAGAGGAGAAAAAGGAGCAGCCCAATTACGGCGACCACATCCTGAATCTGATCAATCAGGCCGCTCATGTACCTCACGCACACCACCGGGCATGGATTCTCGCATTCTTACCACGATGCCCATCAAGCACCGCTCGTTTCTGCTGCGAGATGCAATCTGACACAAAGTACACACGATTGGCGCATGACTGGACCGCTCATGCCCCGGCGCAGGACGGTCCAAAGAAACACTTTTTCTTCTTCCTCTTCTGCTTTCCCTACTACCGCTGCTGGTGTGACAACACAAGGCGGACGCTCCTGCTCTCAACAGCGCACCTTCACGTTTGCACTGTTTGACAGGCCCGCCTTTGACATGAAGCGGAAGCACCTACTTTTCATGTACTACATGCTCGAGCAGTTCACCCTGGCCACACCTGTCCTCGCCATCCTCGCCATGTGGGGCTTCATTGCGCTCGCTGGCCGCGAGGCGCGCAAGCTATACACGATCTGCGAGGTCCTCAAGCTGCTATCGACGACGTTTGCGCTCTGGGGGCTCTTTTCGTTGTACCGTTGCACGCACGACGCGTTGGAGGGGTGGAACACCACCAAGAAGTTCGTCGCCATCAAGCTCGTTCTCATCTTAAACATCTACCAAGGCTGAGAAGCCCAGAGCAATCACGCACCCTCATCCACTGCCCAAGGCTACTCCACACACACACACGCGCGCGCGCGCGCGCGCGCACGCACACACGCACGCACGCGCACTCGCACACACACACACACACACGCGCGCGCGCACGCACACACACACACACACACACACACACACACACACACACACACACACACTCACGTACTCGTTAGGCTACTTTGTCGGCAACCTTGTGAGGGCAGCGCACAGTGGGGGCGGAGGCTGCCTGAGGAACCATGAGACCATGGGCGAGCTGTACTGTCAGTTTATTCTGCTAATAGAGACGGTCTCTTCATGGCGCCAGCAGGCGACTGTAACGGCGGCTCTTCACACGTCTCGGTCTGCTTAGGTCCTCATGGGCATCCTCGTCAAGCGCGCTTTTCCGCCCGAAGAGCTAGTCAACACCTTCCATGTCGAACGGCGAGTACTCCTATTCAAGCTCTATGCCCTGACTCGTGTCTGACGGTCCACCCCATCCAATAGGCACGGCGCAATGATCAAACTCGAACTGCTTGACGATATTGCACAAACTGAACTACCAGTTGCTATCCGGCCATCCCCCCGCCGGAGCGCTGTTACCAGCACGAGGTCTAATGCGAAAAGCAATGCGTCGTCGCCAAGACGAACTCCCAGCGCGCACAGTGACAAGGGCAGCAGGCATTCCCGCATCTCCATGAGGAACGCGATAACGGCGGTCATCGACGGCCCTAGGCGCCACCAACAGGCGTACCCGCGTACGCCATCCCCCGAGACCCCCAAAAGAATCGGCTTTATGAGGGGAGCTCCACCTGAATCGTCGAAGGGCGGCAAAGAGGAGCTGGGGAAAGAGTTGCTCTGAGCGCGGAAATTTCCCAAGTCACTTTGAAGGAGGTTGGCCGCAGGCTCTCCTTTCTGTGCAAATATTGGCTAGCGATTTTCTCTTTTTCGGCCCAAGAAAGAAAGAAAGAAGACAGACAAACCCAAACGAGGGATGGGGGAGGAGGACAGGGTCCACATCTGCACGAGCTTTTGGAAGGACGATCACGCTGCTGCTGTGCAGCTTTAAATTCTTTTGCCCCCCCCCCCCCCCCCCCCGCAACATTCATTCATGACTCTTAGTCAGCGCTTTGATCCCAATCACGACACATGTTTGACTCGCCTAGTGTGGAGACGCCGTGTACCGTGGGGCCTTGTTGTCCTAGCACGGGAGTACCCGTGTGGCCCGGAGGTAGATTTAACAGCACCCCCCCCCGCACCCCCCCCCCCCCACCCACAAGCAAATCCTCGACCAGGGGCTATCGGGCGTGGTGCTCTTGCCGTGGCTGGAGCCGGCGGACAGTGCCGTCCTACTTCCTCCTCCTCTACCGCTATGCCCGGAGGTCTCCAGCAAGACGGTGACGGCAACGTCACGGCGCTCGACTGCAGCGGCCGTGGCCTCACCGAGCTCCCTCCGTTCCTCGCCGACGGCCGGCTCGATCGCTTGCAGATGCTCCGCCTCTCCGGCAACGCCCTGCGGTCGCTTCCACCGCCTGTCTTTGAGACGGGCTCGCTCACCGAGCTGGCGGCCGGCTCCAACCACATCGCCGCGCTGCCCGAGGAGATCGGCCTCTGCAACCGGCTTGCGATCCTCGGTCTCAGCGGAAACACGCTCGCGGCTTTGCCGCCGTCGATCGGCCAGTGCAGCGCGCTGCGCACGCTGAGGCTATCGGACAACCGGCTCACGGCGCTTCCCGATAGCCTCGGCGGCTGCGCCTCACTCACAGAGCTCTACGTCTCGCGGAACGACTTGCGAGCGCTGCCCGCAGCGGTCGGCCGCTGCCCTCTGGTCACGGTCGCCGCCACCAACAACGCGCTGACGGGCCTGCCCGACGGGCTGTGCGCCGGCCTCGGGGGTTCCCTCTCTTCGCTCTCTCTCTCCGACAACCGCATGGCGACTCTCCCGGAAGACATCGGACAGCTGCGCAGGCTCTCTCTCTCTCTCTCTCTCTCTCTCTCTCTTCCTCTCTCTCTCTCTCTCTCTCTCTCTCTCTCGCTCGGTTCCTCTCGATCAATGCCGTTCCCAAAACCTCGCGGACTTCTTGCGAATGCCCATCTGGTTGATGACCACACCGATGCCGAACCCTTTCAATCAAGGTACGGGCCAGACCCCCAGGGAAATGTAGGAAATGCCCTCCCCCCTCCCCCCGTTCCG
>NW_005200250.1:65145-69662 GCF_000372725.1 Emiliania huxleyi CCMP1516 | reverse complement strand
CGCGGCGGCGGCCGCTCGTCGCGGTGCTGCTGCCGGGGCTGGTGCGCTCGTACGCCCACGGGGCCCACTGGAGACACTTCTTCGCGCGCTACGCCGACGCTTACGACCTGCGCGCCTTCCTGCACGTCTGGCCGATTCGCGGCGCGGTGGGCAACAACTTTTCGCAAGAGGCGGACCGCTGCGCGGAGGCAACACGCTGCGACACACGAGCAAGACGCCACGTGGCCGTCGCCCATCCTATCCGCCGCTGCACTTGCCGCCCATGCATCCGTCCACCCTCCCCCTCCGGCGCAGGAGCCGCTGGACACGGAGCGACTCGCGCGTTGCTACCCCGACGGCGCGGTCATCGAGCTGGCCGACTTGCGCCTGTGGGTGAGCGAGGACGCCGAGGGGCACGACGGCCGCTTCTACAACCAGTGGGCGATGCTGCAGCGCTGCCACGAGCTGATGGTGCGCTCGCTCGGCGCGGCGGCACCCGACTATGTGATCCGCGGCCGGCCCGACCTGCGGCCGTCGTGCATCCCGCGGCCGCTCGAGGCGTGCGGCGGCGGCTCGCCGTACCTGGCGCTGCAGGACTACCTGTGGGGGTCGGACGCCTACTTTTACGGCGACGCCGCCACGATGGCCACAATCTGCACCCTCGCGCAGCGGCGCTCTCGCGAAGTGGCGGCTTGGACTGTTGCGCAGGACGCATCCGTGACGTGTGCGCGACCACCGCTCCACCGTAGGTACGAGGAGATGACGGCCAGGCTCGGGCACGCATCCTCGGAGCCGATGATGGAGGCGCACATCAAGGACCAACGCCTCAACGTCGTCCACTTCTCGCGCTGCTTCAGCATCGACCGCAGCTGACATGCGTCATTGTCACATCAGCCCATGGCCATCAGCTGTTACGCCACGGGTGAGATAATTAGTTCACAACAAACGAAGAGGCACTGCAAAACCATGTGCTTATTTCATATTTGCATGTTGTCGTTTTCTCTATCTGTTTGCTGCATGTGCATGTGTGTATGCGATGACGGTGCGATTGGCGACACGACAGCGGAGAGAGCTACTCTCCTGGACACCTCGCCCAGCGGTAAAACGGAGAAAGAGGAGCCCTGCGCATGCAGGACCTCCGCTGTAGAAGCCCTCCCGCCCGTGTGCTTGCGCAGCGCAGCCTCCAACACGATCTCGGCCGGCTCCCGACTTCGCTTTGCGGGTGATACGTCAGTCCGCTCTAACACTGACACGGCTCAGTGCCGCATCAATCTGATGCGGCCGGGATATGCACTCGGAACGGGCTGGGGGCAAGTCCTGCGACGGCAGCTTCAGCCTCATCACGCAGTCGAACTTTCTCGTGTGCTTGTTATCGTCATCCGAGTAGGTGTATGCAAAACCGCCGTGCGGGCAGATGAGGGCCGAGCCCAACTCGAGCTGCCGCACGCAGTGGCAGTCCGTCTTGCCGGCCCGCGGGCATGTGGGCGGTATCCAGCAGAAGCGACGCACCTTGATCTGGCGGAGGGAGGGTAGCGTGACCGGCAGGAGCTGGTAGTCCTTGAGCGCGCCGTGCTCCTCTTTGGTCAGCACCCTGCGGTGGAAGGACATGCCCGGCCCCTCTGTGATCCGCGTGACCAGAGCCGGCCGGCAGATCTTGCGCTGAGAGTCCTCGGCCTCACCCTGCTCGTAAGGCTGCTGGCTCCAATACGCAAAGCCGCCGTGAGGGAGGATCAGCCGCGGCTGTCTCGCCTCCTCGCCCGCCGCAAGCATTGCAGATGTGATCGATACGTACGCAAAATGCGTTGCCTCCTCCGGAATCTGGTTCGCTGCCCGGCTCGCGCGCGGGATCGTGACTGCTGCAACCTCGGAGAACTCCAAATACGCCGGCCTCGCGCCGACTCCGCCGCTGGGCCACACTATGTCGAGGTCGGCACTGCACAGCTTACTCGACGCCAACGGGCCGAGAGACAAGAGCGGCTCGCGCCGCGGCGGGAGCGGGCGGAACTC
This sequence comes from Emiliania huxleyi CCMP1516, assembly GCF_000372725.1. Lineage (NCBI taxonomy): Eukaryota > Haptophyta > Isochrysidales > Noelaerhabdaceae > Emiliania > Emiliania huxleyi. The sequence continues at coordinate 67,676 of NW_005200250.1, read as the reverse complement.
GTCGAGCAGAGAGATCCAGCTCGGGTTGAGGGCCTCGAGCCGCACCCGGCCCGTGGCGGGCTTGAAGTGGCGGGAGGACAGAGAGAGCAGGGACCCATCGCTCGCCCTCTTGACCAATGGAGGGCGGCTCTCTGTGCCGGACGGCGGCTGCTCCTCGCTCACTTCAAGACTCTTGAGCCGCTCCAGTCGCGGTGCGACGCTGCGCGAGACGCGGAGCTTCTCCAGCGTCTCCTTCACCTTGTCGGGGATGGTCCAATCATGGTCGTGCGAGGCGAAGAGCTCAGTCAGCAGCGCCTTGGCGCGCTCGTCCGGCGCCGTCGCCAGGGCCACCTCCATCTCGACCTCCTCCACAAAGGCGCTCCACCGCTCCGGCTCCTCCTTGACAAGGTCGAGGAGCGCCTCCGCGCCGCGGGCTGTATCCATCACGACGAGGGCGCACGTGCTCGACGGCTTTGGCGCCGTCGGACTCAGCAGTCGGGCCAAAGTGCCGTCCAATCGGAGCAGGCAGTCCAACAGCCGCAAGTGCAGCCGCTCGTTCTTGTCGTGCTCCTGCCGCAGCTGCTCCTGCGCGTCCTCGATGTTCCAGAGGCTGGCGCCCTTGACGTGGTGTCCTTGCGCCCGGAGGGCGGGCAGCTCGCGCAGCCTGCTGCAGATGATTTGCTCGACCTTCTTCTTCCTCTCGTCCTTGTCCGAACTCGTCCTCTCGCCCCGCGGCCCGATCAGGTCCGCGTTGAGCGGGCCCAGCCAGAGCACGTTGTTCTGCGACTTCCAAAACCTGGAGCGAGATCGCCTCCACTTGATAATCATGTAGACGTAGAGCCCGATGAAGAGGTGGAAGCCGACCCACACGCAGATGGTCACCACGAACGGCGACGAGATGCGGTACGGCTTACCGCCGATCTCCTCGGCATAGGTTGGCTCGAGAAGGTCTGTGTCCGACGAGTTGACGTACATGGCATTGACCGACTGCACCATGATGAGGATGAAGGCGAAGGCGAAGCAGATGAACACGTAGAGGTCCACGAGGGTCATCGTGTTGCAGTCGTCGGGCAGCCGGTCGGCGATGACCGGCTGAAAGGCGACGATCGCTAAGAGCGCGGTGAGGGTGATGGAGGCGCGGTCAGCAAACTCGTCCTCGTTCACGACGAAGGAGGTGGCGAGTGCCGTGGTGAGGAAAAAGAGGGGCACCACCACCGAGAAGATCCAGAAGAACGAGTGCCGCCGTACGCGCATCCCGATCTGCAGCAGCGGGTACGTCTTGCCCGAGTTGGACTCGCTGGGCAGAGTGGTATCGCGCGTGAAGCGCAGCCGCTCTTTCAGGGTGTACGAGCTCGACTGGAGGAACCCGCGCGTGATGACAAAGGAGCGGTACATGTCGTTGTCGTTGCGCTCCAGCTGGACGGAAAAGCCGGAGCCGTCCTCTCGAGCGTGCTCCGACGCCATCTCCATCGTGAGGTCCTGCTCGTCGAAGGGAAAGTGCTCGAGCTCGAACTGCTCCTGGAAGGTGCCGGTGCACTTGCTCGAGAGGCAGACCACCACCGAGTCGTCGCAGGACGGGTCGAGGTAGATCTTGAGCCAAGTCTCGGTCTCGCCGGACTCGGCGAGGTTGCGAAAGTAGAGGCGCGGCGCGAAGAACCTCTCCCCGTCCAGGCCGGTGAAGTATAGGTCCTTCTGCCCAGACTTTTTGTCGTCGAGCAGGTCGTTCAGCCGCTTCTCCTGCCGCTGCTGCCTCTCCGCCCTGTCCGCCTCCGACTCCCCGCTCGCACGCGTCTTATGCAGCGGGTCGTCCTCGGGCTGCAGCTTTCGCAGCATCGGCAGGATGTCGCCGTCCGTCCAGCTCGCCTCGTACTTGAGATTGGCGGTGAAGGTCATGCCCTTCAAGTCTATGTTCAGCAGCCGCTCAACCACGGCTCGCACACGCACCACACGGCACAGGCCGGCGGCGGTGTAGGCGGGCGCAGACAGCTTCTGCCGCGGTCGGAAGCGGCGGCCGAGATCCCAAGCTCCTTCTGTCGCCTTCTCGCCAACGGCGGCAACGATGCCGGTAGTGAGCGGAAGCTTGGGCATCGGCGGCGAAGGCGGTGGCGAAGGTGGAGGTGGCAGCGGAGTCGGCAGATGCTGGCCGGCCATGTGCTGGATAACGCGCTGGTGGCCGAGCCGGACGACTGCTGGCCAGTCGGCGCCATGCGCCACGCTCAGCGCGAGCGGCGAGTCGAAGCCGGCGGAGACGAGAGCGTCGGCGTAGGCCGACGCGTCCTCTACGCTCACGCAGCACGTCTCCACGAGCCAATGCGCGATTTGCGCGCGGTCCCAAGGGTGCATGGCTTCGCAGAGAATCAGTTGCAGCGGCGGCAGGTGGCAGGCACAGGGAGGAGCGGGAGGAGCAAGCGGCAGCAGTCTAGGTCGGAAAAAGGAGGAGCTTCTTCCGCCCGCGGCGGCGACTCGTACGCCGCCTTTCACCGCTTAAAATAAATGCACCAAAAATTCTTTTCGACCCCCCCCGTGTATTAATTTTGCTTGGGCGGACAGCA
>NW_005200250.1:20092-47766 GCF_000372725.1 Emiliania huxleyi CCMP1516 | reverse complement strand
AACGACGCCTCCCCCGCCGAGTCCTGTCCATCACGCCGTCCAGTGCTGCGGACGAGCCGCAGTGGCGAGGCTACCCTCCCCTCAAAGCGGCACACCGCACCCTCCGGCGGAGTTGCCCTCAGCTCGGGGCTGAACAAAAAGATAGCTGGCCGCGCCTCGTCCTCTTGCGAGGGCGCTACGATGGCGTCCAGGAAGAGGTTTCCCGCGAAGGAGAAGGAGGTGGACGCGTGCGCAGCATCCTCCCACCGCCTGGGCGACGGCGCCGGCGATCCACTGGCCTCTCCCTCGCCTCTCGTTCGCCGTTGCTGCTCAGGGCGGCTCGGCCTCGCCGCGGCCGCGGCCGCCCTGTCGTCGTTGCACGTGGCCTGGCCTGCCCAATCGATGGGAGAGAGAGGCGGTGGAGGAGGCGGTGTGCCCTCGATGCTGATGCACGGCGAGGTGAAGTTGTGCACCACTCGCCGCACGTAGTCGAATGGATAACCCGCCGGCTGCATCAGAAGGCTCGCATCGGGCATCGCCGCTGCCTCACTCACACTCACGTGCCCGCGCGCAGTGTCGAACCAGAAGGGCGGGCATCGGCTTGGCTTGGCAAAGAGGCGGCCGAGCGCGCTCTTCTGCCGGAGGCACCCCGTCCGCCGCAGGCTGCTTCCGTTCCTCGTGCTCCGTGCGTCGCGGTGTACCAGAAAGGTGCCGCGCGTGACAAGGCAGTGGCGCGAGGTCAGAAGCTCGGCGAAGCGGCACCACACGGCGTCGAGCCAGTCGCAGCCAAAGAGGAGGTGCTCGGGCAGGGCGAGCAGAACCTCCGCGTGGAAGCGCGCCCACACCTCCCCACGGAAGAAGGGCGCTTGCACCTCGACGAAGAGGGTCGGCCGTACCATGCAGCTTGCTGCGCCGACCAGAGCCGGCTGCAGCTCGGCATGGTTAGTCGCGAAGCCGCCGGGTGAGGCGGGGAGGACGAGCGGCTGCAGCAGCGGCGAGCCGGTCGCCTCGAGCACCGCGATCACGTGCGCCAAGCTAAAGTACCGCGGGGAGACGTCCATGTCGCCATCAAACACCCACACGTAGTCAAACCCGGCTGTGACATTGTGCCCCAGCGCCGATCTCCAAAAGAAGGCCTTGCTGCCACGGACCCGCGTCGTCGTCACAAAGGCCAACGGCGCGGCTTGCTCCTCCAGCAGCGAGCGTGCTTGCCTAGGCGACGGGTTGAAGTCGTTGACCACAAATGCGATGCTTGGCGCCGTGACGTGAACAGCGCGGAGGCCGTCGCAGAGGTCAGTCACGTCATTCAGACTCTCGCCGTCAATCTGGGTCGCCCCAAGGATGCTGGGCCGCAGCCTCATCGCCGGACCACGATCGATTCTGTGAGGAGGTGCGCGGCGTGGATGTCGCTGAGAGTTGTGGGTGGCGGGAAATGGGACGCACGTTGTTCGCGGTGTTTGTTCCACGAAAAAAAAATTCTCGCCAATTCTCGCAAACCTTCATGCCACCTCGCGGTCGTCCCTCGTCGTTCTCTCTCGCATGCCCCGTCGTCCTCTGCCTCATCGTTTCCTTTCGTTCGTTCTGTGACGACGACGCCGCCTGCCTATCCCTTGCTCTCGCGGCTTCTATTTTATCCCCGAGGAAGTAACTCTTTTATCTGCGGCCTCGTTGCGCGAACGACAGTGTGAAAGCACACATACACATACATACTGTGCTGCATGAATGCTTGGGCAAGTGTGAACAACACCTCGTGACCACGGCGCCGCAGGCGCCTGTTGATGGGTCCAGGTCGAGGGTCCAGGTGATAGCACTGGATGGGCAATGCATACGCCTAGTTGGACCTCAGATCGCCCGACCGCGTCCCGGTGCTCTGTGGTCGGATTTGTGACGCCGCCGCACCGCGCCGCGGCCGGGGGCCCTCCGGAGGCCAAGGATGGCCGTGATGGACCGGGACGAGCTCTGGGAGGTAGAGTGTCAGTGAGTACATTGTAGAGTCAGACGGTATGCACAATATCTCTCAGTCTAGCTAAGCCTGGGAAGGCGATGCCGGAGCCGTACAACAGCTTGATGGTGCTTCGCCGGCGTGCGTCCCGGAGCGGTCCCGGACGGGGGCCCAGGGGAGGAAAATGGAGGACAACGCCGACACCGCTCTGATTCGACTTTTTACTTGAAACAAAGACAGTGGCACGCGCCGCGGCGCGGTGCATGCCACTGTCAGGAGCGGATCCGCCAGTTAGTCGTGTTCACGCCGGGATCGTGTCCTCCCTCCACAACTTGCCCAACCATTCAGGGCGACGAGTATGTGTGTGTTGTATGCTGCGGCGCCTGGCGCTCACGCTCACCGCTGCGGCGCTACTCGCGGCCATCGCCGAGGCGAGGCGGCTCTACCGCCTGTGCGCGGCGCTCAGGCATGAGATCGCCACGCAGCAGTCGCTGAGGGCAGCAGAGCGTGCCGGGAGGACCGTGGCAGAGCGGCGGCTGCGGCGAGCAGCGTCCGTGGTCAACCCTGCGACGTGCGGCTACCGGCCAATCGGCCACATAGAGTCGTGTTTTGTGGAGAGGCGCGGCACGCCGCGCCAAGGCCTGCTCGTGCCGGATGCTCGGGCGCGACTGCGGCTAGACCCGCGCGCGGTGCAGCCCGCGGCGGCGCTCGAGGGTCTCGAAGGCTTCTCGCACGTCTGGCTCATCTTCGAGTTTCACGAAAACACCAATGCCGCCAAGCTCCGCGGCAGCGGCGGCGGTGGAAGTGGCGGCGGAGGGAGTGGTGGCGGCGGAGGGAGTGATGGCGGCGGTGGCGGCGGCGGTGGCGGCGGCGGCGGCAAAGGCGCCGGCGCCACAGTAGAGGCCGCGGCAGAGGCTCTCTCACCTCCATCAGGTTTTTCCAAGCGCCAGCGCGGCCGAGCACAGCAGCGGCAGCAGCAGCAGCAGCAGCAGAGGCGGGAGTGCGAGGCGGCGGCGTCGGCCGCGCCGCAGGTGCGTGCCAAGGTGCACCCGCCCGGCCTACTGGGCGGCTCGATCGGCCTCTTCGCCACGCGCACGCCTCATCGCCCCAACCCGATCGGCCTCTCCCTCGCGGCGCTGCTGCACGTAGAGGGCGGCACGCTCCTACTCGGCGGCGCAGACCTCATCGACGGCACCCCGGTGCCGGGCTGGCCCTCGGGCTCTGAACCGCCCTCGGGGGTAGAGCCTCGGGGTCGACCTCGACGTTGCAACCCCGCAGGTGCTCGACGTCAAGCCGTACTTGCTCCACGACGCTCCGGCCGGCGCCACGGTGCCGATCAGAGCGGGCGGGTGCCGCGCCCCTCCCCCCCCCTCTGAACCTTCTCGGAAGCTTCCTGCAGGTGCCGAGCTGGTGCGCGGCCCGCTCGGACGCGTCGCGCATCGCGTCCGTCCACTTCACCGCCGCTGCCGAAGCGCAGCTCGCCGCCGCCGTCGCGGACGGGTCGCTGCGCTTCTACACGGACCTGGTGAGCGGTGGCGAGCAGCCGCACACCCCTCCTCCACCTCCCCGCCTCTCCCTCTCCCTCACGGCTCGTCCGCTCCCTCTCCCTCTCCCTCCCCGCCCGCGCCTTCGCCGCCGCAGGAGACGGCGCGCTCCGCCATCTCGCAGATGCTACAGCTCGACATCCGGTCCGTGCATCAGGGTCGCGGCCGCCAGCCGGCGGCGGAGCGCGGCGCGGCGGAGCAGCTGTACAGCTGCCGCTTCGACGCGCTCGAGCTCGAGTTCGTCACCCTCGAGCAGCGCGTCGAGGTGAGGCGATGCGTGCAGCATGTGCCCGCCGGCTCGCGGCCCGCTCGGACGTAAGAGGGACTGAGTATTGATACGCATACGCATGTGCATGTGCATGTGCAACTGGTTGGGTAGTAGTCTAAGTTCTGAGCCTCGAGGCTGAGCGGGTCTAAGTGTGCTTAAGCACACTGGGGTGCTTACGCGGTCTAAGATCGGCGGCAGCCTCTTATGCGGGCTAAGTCTGCCGTGGCACGGCCTGGGGCCAAGAGGCTCCCACCGTGATCAACGATATGGCGCTAGCCCCCAAATCTTCTTCGCCTGCGGCGGGCGCCTTCTAATCCGGTAGTGTAGAGCGACCCTCTAGCCCTACTACCCAACCATTCATGTGCATGTGCATGTGCATGTGCATGTGCATGTGAGTTAGTGTGTCGGAACTGCAGCGCCCATATACACGTGTTTTACGTGTTACACACGGGCCTGTGTTCCGTCTTCCGTGTGTGGCGGCATCTCGTGTGCTGTACGTCTCACGACGAGGAGGCATGCCGTACAGAGAAAGCATAAGTGTGGAGCCACCATTCGGGCGCGCTTACTCACACCACTGTGCTATAGCGGGAGAACACATCCTGGCGCGCCCGATCGTAAAATCTCCTCAGACGAGCTCCCACTGCTCGTCGAGGTCGTCGTCCTCGGTTGCCGCCGGCGGCCGCCTGAGCCTTGGTGTCGAGGTGTCGAGGCCCGGTGTCGAGTCTGTCGAGCCAGTGTCGAGGGATAGAGGTGTCGAGGGGGTGTCGAGGTTTGGTGTCGAGGTGTCGAGGCCATGGCTCAGGCCGCCGGCGCCGCGCTGCGGCCGCGGCGCCGAACCGCTGAGAGCGACGCTCCCCTCAACCTGCTTCCACTGCCAGCTTTTGCGGTTGACCGACGGTGGGCGCCCGGCCTTCGCCGCCACCACCTCGAAACCCTCCTCCTCCGCCATCGTCACGCCCTGTAGCTCCTCGTCCTCCTCCTCCTCGTCGTAAAGGGCGGGGGAGACCTCCTCGTCGAGCGGGACGTCCGCCGCTGGAAGGACGACGCCGACAGACGCGAGGAGAGCGCGGCGCAGGGACGCCTCCTCCTCGAGATCGCATCGGCGTGCGCGCTTGGCGGCAGGGACGACAGCCTCTACGATCTCCCACTCAGTCGTCTCCTCCTCCTCCTCCTCTGGTGCACCGCGCTTGCAGGCCGAGGTGGCGGGCGGCGACAGCGGCGCAGCCCCAGCCCAGCCGGTGATGCCGGCAGAGGTGGCCTCAACACGCGCAATGCTCACGCTGCCCGGGAGAAGGTCGTTGTACGCTGCAAAATTGATGAGTGCGATTTCCACGAGGGCCGCCTGCTCGTCCAGTGCCTCGTCTTCCGGCAAGGCGGCTTCCGGCAAGGGCAAGGGCATGTCAGGGCAACGCTGCTCTGGCTGGACCATCGGCACCGGCACCGGCGCCGGTTCGGGCTGGCCCACCGGCACCGGCACCGGCGCCGGTTCGGGCGAGGCTCCGAATGGCGAGACGCCCACGAGCGCTGGACCCTGTGCATCAGGCGCAAAGCCACTTCCTAAGTCAATCAGCATGTCCCCGGCCAGATCGTCGAGCAGGAACATCTCATCGTCTGTGATGAACGGCGGGAGTGTGTCACGCAGATCGCAGAAGTCGCGTGCATTGCACAGCACATCCACATCCAAGTTGCGTGCTGCCATCCGCAAGTCGGCCGCGGCAACAAGCTCGACTTTTTCTTTTCTAATACGTGCAACAGCCGCCGCCTGCCTTGAAAGGCGTGTGAGCATGCTCAATCTGAGGACTAAGCGGCGCCCATCTGGCGCCCGTGAGACCGAAGACGCCGCGCAATCGGGGGACGGCGCGGACGGGGGGGGGGGGGGGCGGGGGGTTGGAGGCGGATAAATGATGTGAGTGGTGCTGGGGTCTGGGGTGGCGGCGTGCTGCGCAGTGCGGCCTTCAGCTCACGCGCGCGATGTGTCCCGCCGCGGGGCGCTCAGCGCGCGGGGATGACACGGTGCATTGCGGTTAGCATTGATCATGACATTTCCTTTTGATTTTGTACCCGTGGCGTGTTGTTGTCTTCAAAAACCGTATGGAAGTAGAAGAGCCCGGACGGATCGCATCCACACGGTGGGTGGGACAGGGTGGGTCACAATCCTCACAAACAAGCACGAGAGCGTATCGGCAGGCTGCGGAAGGTGATCAGTTCGAATCGAAATAACCCGGCGTACCGGCGGAGAATACTAAATAGAGCATGCGTCTCCAGGAGAGATGGGCGACGCACGGGACACAGAGGGACAGCGCGCCGACGGAGAATACTCGTAGGGGATCCGTCCCGCGTCCGCATCTGGAAATCTTTCCTAGGCGGAAATTCTTTCGCCTGTGTTAGTGCCAATGCGAGTGTCGGCCGCGAAATTCTTCTTTCCAGGCAGCTCTGCGCGTCGGCATTGTCGGTCCACGCAGGCAACGCGACATCTGCTCGACGCGCATCTGCTGGACGGCACTTTAGCTGTCTCTCGAGCGCGGCAGAGGCGGCGCTCTCACATGCCGTCGTGCTGCTTCTCCGCCCTCGTCATTTCTGGAACCTCGGCTATTCTCCTCGCCGGCGCCCTCTCCAGCCTTGACGGTGCTCTGAAGTTCGCCAGGCTCGACCTCGCTCTCCGCTCCTCGCTCGTCGACACGGCTGGCGCAGACCTCGAGGCCGGCCTCCCGACGGCAGCCCGCCTGGCGCTCCTCGCCGCCTTTGAGGTGCCCGTGGCCGTCGCCACGGGCATGGACCCGGCCGCCCACCTCGACGTGTATGTGCGGGCGAGCGGACGCCAGCCCTTTCTCTTCGGTAAGGGCATCGCCGTGCCCGGCTACGACGACGTGTCGACGCTCGTCTCGAGCCCACAGCAGGAGCGGAGGGCGATGGTGCTGGCACACCCGGTGCTGATCGCCGACCCGGTGCCGCCAGCGTGCATGGGAGGCGGCACTCTCATCTACCTCTCCACGGGCGCGAAGCACACCGCGCTGCGCAGAGCGATCGGCCGCGCCGTCACCGGCTTCGCCTTGAAGCGCGGGCGAGGCCCTCCGCTACTCTTCCCGCGCGGCGCTGCGCCGGCCGAGTGGGACTCGCGGGCGGTGCGGGAGACGGTTGTGTACAACCTCTTTGCGCGGATGTGCGACGAGCCTCCGAGCGAGCCGCTGCTCGAGGCGATGCTCTCGTACTTCGACACGCTGCCCGGCTGCCTGCTGTCGGAGGAATACTCCGCGATTCAATGAGTACTCCCTCTTGTCGTCCAGCAGTTGGAACTCAATAGGCGCCGCTGCTTGGCGCAGCGCTCGACTCGCAGGCCAACGCGACGCTCGAGACGCGACTCGCGCTCAAGGCGGCCGTCCTCGCCTCGCCGCTCGGGGGCCGGCTTCGCAAGGCGAACCGTGCAGACAAGCTCGACGCAGACGAGCTGGCGCAGCAGGTGGCGGACGGGCTCCTGTTCGCGGGCGGCTACGGTGCTCCTCTCTCCTCGCCGCCGCCTCTAGTTGGGCTGCAGCTTACCTCGACTCACCTCGTTTCGCCTCCGGTTGCAGGCACGACCCACCTGACCCTCGCCGCCCTCGAGCGGATCTCCAGCGACCCGGCGCTGTACGTGCCTCTCTGGGAGGCGGCCCCGGAAGCTAAGTCATCTCGGGTGATCTCGGGTCACCTCGGGTGACCTCGGGTGACCTCGGGCTATCTCAGGCGGACCCGGACGCCTTCCTCGTCGAGTCTGCGCGGCTCGACCCGCCCGTCACCTCGGTCTCCGCCATCGCACCGAAAGGCGGCCAGCAGCTGCAGGGCCCAGGAGGGGGGCAGCTGCGGGTCGCGCAGGGCGTGCCGATGCAGCTGCTCCTCTCCCACGCGAACCGCGACCCTGCCGTCTTCGAGCGGCCGTACGCCTTCGACCCGAGCCGGCGCAACCTCGACAAGGTCCTCTCGTGGAACGGCGTCGACGCGGCCGTGCGCGCGGGCCAGGCGCCGTGCGGTTGCCCCGCCTGCTGCCACCACCTGCCCCGCCTCCTGCCACCTGCCCAGTCCGCGACGTGTCCGCGACGTGTCCCTCAGGCGCCGCGCGGCTGCCCCGGCCGCGCCCTCTCGATCGACCTCGCGCGGCAGATTGTGGAGCAGAGCCTGCCGCCGCGCGACGCGCCCCCCGCCGCGCCGCGAGCTCGCGCGGCGCAGTGGCAGGTCGAGGCTGCGGTTCGTCCGTCGCCGGGGCAGGGCAGCTGCGACTACTCGGCGTCCGACCGCCCGAGCGAGGACCTCGAGCTGCGCAACGAGCATGACGACGAGGTGCCGCACGCCTGCTGACGGCGGCGTTCCCCGCCCACTCGTCACTGACTTGCTGGCACCCCCCGAAGGCGATGTATGCCTACTACGGCGCCGGGCTGGTCAACATCGTCCTCGGCGTCCTCGTCTCGCTCTTCGGCATCCCTGGCGAGGCGCGCGCCTCGCCACCGCCACGCCGCACGGCTAGCCAGACGCCCCTCAATCGCGGCGCGTGCGGATAGGCCTCCCTCTCCGTTGGCATCTTCACCGCCGCAGAGGCGTCTCGTCGTGCTCGGCCGGCTCTGTCTGCTGCCGAGGTTGCGCCGAGTTCACCCGAGACCGCGCGAGGTAGGCCCTCATCGTGCTCGGCTGGTTCTGCCTCAGCCAGAGACTCGCCTTTGGCGCGCTGTACGTCAAGGGCGACGCGGGCATCATCCGCGTGCAGAGCTGGCTCGGACTGCTGCACTACCTCGGCCAGGCCATCGCCGCCTTCTCGTGGCTCCGCCTCCACGCTGTCGTCACCCACGCCGACGACGCGCGCGCGCGCGCCGAGTCGGCCTCCGCGCTGCGCCTCTGCTTTGGCGTGATGGCCATCTTCGTGGGCGCGTTCGCCGTCTTCGGCACCGTCATCCCGACGCACATGCTGCAGGCGCCGCCGGGGGGCTGCTGGAAACCCGCCGAGAGACCGCCGAGATGCATTCATCGCAGAGACCGCTCAAAGTCCGCCGGAGGGCTGCTCTGTACCTCCCTCCAGGCGGCGGCGTGCGTACTCTTCGTCCCCGCTGCGGCCAAGTCGTGGATCGCGATCGCCATGTTTTGGTGGCGGCACGGTGGCGTGCTCGTGCTGGCGGCATGCGCCTTCATCGCCTTTTGGGTCGGCCAGGTGATCGCCGAGCAGCGCGGCATGTCGCTGATCGACTACGAGGCCGGCTCGGGCATCGGCGTCACGCTGCTCGCGCGCGGACTGTTGGGCGCGGAGGCGGCGCCGCACGCGTGGAAGTACGAGGTCTTTGCGCGCGGTTTCCTCGCGCCGAGCGTGTACTTTGCTGCGGCGGCGCACATCGACCGCGTTCAAGGGCGCGGGCTGGGGAGGGCCTACCCCTCGGAGCTCTTCATGAGGCGCGCGCTCCGCTTCAAGCACAGCGCTCCGGTGCTGCTCGCGCTGGCGCTCGCGGCGATTCATTCGTTCGCAATTCCGCGGTCCTTCGGCGACATCACCGGCTGCGGCGAGGGAGGGGGCGAGGCTGCCGGGCCGGAGTGCGCTGTCGACCCGACGGGCGGCCTCGACCAGTACACAAAAGTCTACTTCTCCATCATCCACCTCCTCGACGATGGGTCTCAGCCCGGCCCCTCCTTCGTGCAAGCGCCGAACCGGACCGTGCAGCCGCTGCCCAAGGAGCAGGTGGTGCCTGGCCTCGTTCTACCCAGCTACGACGAGGACGAGGGGCTCGTCACGTCGCGCGCGCTCGCGAACCAGGCCTTCAGCGGCTACGTCAAGGACGGCCGCCTCTACCCGCTCGAGGATCTCGACCTGCCGTGGCCCGAGAAGGACGGCGCCATCGAGGCGCTGATGGGACGGCTCTCGGGCAGCCTCGCGCCCGCCGAGCTGTACGACTACGACGCAAACATCGGAGGCGACTCGCTGATTGGCGACGCAGGCAATCCAGATTTCCCCCCCCCTGCGTCGCGGCGCTGGTTCAGGACGCATTCCCTCGAGATGTGTGCCCGACACGTCCCCCACAGGCCTCGCCCACCTCTGCTTTGCGGGGCTCGGCGCGCACGTCACGCGGCGGACGGCCGATGGCTACGAGGCGGACTTCACCTACCTCGCGCCGCTGACGGTGCGGCCAGGCTTCGAGCGGTACGGCGCAAAGGCGACATTCGACGCGGCGGCGCGTCCCGTCTCGATCTGGTGGTCGCATGGCGAGAAGGAGGTGAGGCCGGACGACGCCGCGTGGACGCACGCCAAGTTCGCCTTCCGCTCCAGCCTGCTCACCGGGGTCACTCTCAAGGACCACCTGGCGGCGACGCACCTCACGATCGCCGCGACGCTTGTCTCCGCCAGCCGCGACCACTTGCCGGCCACGCACCCGCTGCGCCGGCTGCTCAAGCCGTTCACGTACCGCACGATCGCCGTCAACCGCGCCGCCGGCACGCTGCTCGCACAATCGCTGCCAGCGTGATGCTGAGATGGGTGAGCGTGACGGGATTGCGGGTCAGGCCCGCTGCTTGTGCACGAGCTGTCGCTGCTGCACCACACCGTTGCCCTCGACGCCGCCGGGCTAGAGGCGGGCTTCGCTTTCGCCTTCAACCGCACGCGCGACACCTTCGACCCCGCCAACCCGGCGCGCTTCCTCGAGTACCCTCTCGAGTACCCCCTCAGCTCCGCCGCCGAGTGCGCTGCGACGCCGCCCTCGTCCCAAGCCGCCTGCGCCGACGAGGCCGACGAGCTCGCCGCCTTCGCCGCCGACGGCACCCGCTACCGCGCGGCGGTCCGCGAGTACGTCGGACGGTACGTGGGCATCTACTACGCCGACGACGCGGCGGTGGGGTCGGACGTGGTGCTAGCGTCCTTCTGGGCCGCGCTCGTCGCTCACTTCCCGCGCATCCCGCCGCTATCGTCGCGCGAGGCCCTCGTCGAGGTGCTGACCGGCTTCGTGTTCCACGTGACGGCAGGGCACCGGCACGTCGGCGCCGCCTACTCCGCCGTCAAGGACCCGAGGTACGCCGGCGCCAAGATCCGGCCGGGGAGGGACATGTCGGACGTGCAGGCAGCGGTGCAGGTGCTCGCCATCGCCCTCGTCACCGGCTTCAAGCAGCCGATGCTGCTCGGCGACTACTCGCACGTCTTCCTGCGCGACGGCCACCGCAACGCCACGCGCGCGCTGTGGAGCGACTTCCAGGCGAAGCTGCTCCAGGTGTCCGCCGAGGTCGACGAGCGGAACCGCGGGCCGAGGCGCTTCAAAGTGCGCGCCTTCGACCCGCGCGAGATGGCGACATCGGTGAGCATCTGAGCTGGGGAGGGCATCTTGGCCACAAGTCGAGCGAGGAAGGGCAGGTTAATCACTAGCGTGTTGCCGCCCGCCGCAGCGAAGCTTACAGGAGAGCGGGCGGTTTCAAGGCTGAGCTTCAGCTTGTACTCTGTAGATGGCGTGATCGTGTGTGACGTGTGTGTGTGAGTGTGCCAGTTGGGAGTGTCCATTGCTTTTGTCTAGTGATATATACAGAGACAAAAATTGCGGATGGTGGAAAACACAAAACAATGGTATCTCATCTCTCATCTCACGAGGTATCTCATCTTTCACGTAAATCTCTCATCTCTCATCTGCCGCGTGCCGGCCGAATCACTCGCTCGCCGCGCACTCAGCGCTCACCTTCCCTCCGGAGCGCTCTCGCGTGGCGACGCTGGCAGCCGAGCCTCAACGGCTGAACGATGGCTTCATGCGCTCGTACGCGTCGGCGAGCGCCTGGCCTCCGAGCGACGAGAGGATCTGCTTGCACACGGCGTCCGTCAGCGCCTGCGCGCCGCTGGCTGAGTTGACGTCGAGGCGCTGCGCCGAGCCGCCGCCGGTGACCGCCGCCATCTTCTCGAAGGACTCGACGGCGCGGTCGTGCATGTGGTAGCAGTGGACGGGCACGGGCTTGACCTGCTGGATGTCGTTCAAGACCTGCACCGCCTCCTTCTGCGCGATGCCGCTCGGCGCCCACGAAGGCCTCGCCGAGGACCAGTACCTCTCGCCGCCATGGTGGCCGCCCATGCGCTTGTGGGCCATGTCGCTCAGGCTGTTGGCCGACGCGTCGCCGATGAGAATGATCTGGTCGATCGGGCAGCTCTTGTGCTCGGCCAGCGCGTGCATCAGCCCGCACTCGATCGCCTCCTCGCCCCAGCCGCCGCGGGTCTCGAGCTGACCGAGGAACTGGGCGAGGTTGTGCGGCTTCGCCTCCCACGTCGACGCCTCGACGATGCGCTCGACGTCGACGTTGTAGTTGGAGTAGCCGGCGATCTGCAGCGCGAAGCCGGAGGCGATGTTCTCCGCGTCGAGCACCTTCTGGCAGCGATCGAAGAACGTGCCGATGCACGACTTGGTCTTCTCAATCAGCGAGTTCATCGAGTAGGTCACGTCGATGAGCATCAGCGTTCGGCTGGTGGTCGAGCCGCCCACGTGGTTGTACTTGCGCAGGAGCTTGGAGAGCTGCGACGAGTCGCGGCCGCCCGAGCTGCTAAAGGCGTTGAGCGCGGCCGCGGCCTCTTCGTGCTGCTTCTTTGCGTCCTCGGCCTTCTCGAGCCGCTCCTTCATGTCAGCGGCCGCCTGCGCCGATCGGATCTCGGACATCTTTTCATAGAGCGTCGAGTCGGAGAGCCACGCCTTGATGTCGTCCGCACTCGCCTTGCCACCGGCGAGGTCCTCGAGCTGGTCGGATCGCAACATCAGGCTAAACGAGCCCTTCTGGCCCTGCCGCGCGCCGCGGCCCATGATCTGGACCTCCTCCTGCACGTCGCGCGGGAAGAAGGTGAGCAGGACGTGCAGCCCGCCCACGGTGAGCATGTGCTCGTCGTCGACGACAAAGTCGATGCCGCGGCCGAAGGAGCGCGTGGCCAGCGTCACCTGCCCCTGGCGCGTCGCCTTGGAGATGAGCGACGCGCGCTCGTCGGGCTGGTTGCACGCGGCCTCGGTGAGGCGGTTCGCGCCGTCCTGGAAGCGGCGGAAAAAGGACGAGTCGAAGTAGGCCTGCAGCTCGTCGAGGCTCTCGAAGAAGACGAGCACCGACCGCTTGCCGTCGTACGACTGGCTCGTCGGCTTCAGCCGCCGCGAGATCTCGTCGGTGATCATCAGGAAGTGCTCGTTCTTCGACTCGCTCACCTTGACGTTGTCCTTGCTCGCCGGGTCCCAGTCGCGCACGCAAGGGCCGTACATCGACGGGCAGTAGGTCATGTGCTTGATACGGATCTCGTCCTCGAGGAGCTCGCGCGCCTCCCTGGGCAGCCGCCCCTCGCGCAGCGTGCCCGTCACGCCGAGGATGAACTTGTAGAAGGCGGGCACGTGGTCGGAGTACCTCTCCGTCGACGGGAGCAGCGCGTAGGAGAACTCTCCGCAGACGGCGTACAGGTGGAGGCCGTGGTCGAGCAGCTGCTCCTCGCTGATGCTGCCCTTGTCGCACAGGTCAAGGTACACGCAGTTGGTCATCCACATGTACGTCAGCTTGTCGGAGCGGACGAGCCCGTCCTGCTGCTTGTACCACACCCAGCCGTCGATGAGCTGGTAGTCGGAGCCGCGCACCTGCGGCTTCTTCTTGAAGTCGGCCGCCGCGCGCTGCATGTCCAGCGCCGCCGACTGCGCGTACCACTCAAAGCCGTGCTTCTTCTGGTCGCCCTTGAAGATGACGGCGGGCTTCTTGAAGAGGCCGGCGTACTCGGGCAGGTCGGTGACCTTCTGGCTTGGGTCATTCCAGATCGCGCGCATCAGCTTGGAGACGCGCTCGTCGCCAATCGTCAGGCTCGGCCGGTAGACGCCGCCGAAGAAGTTGGGGTCGAGGAAGACATCGACCTCGTCGATGAGCAGCACGCGCGTCGGCGCGTGGTCGGGGCCGTGGCTGCCCGCGAGCGGCTGCCCGGTGAGCGACGCCTGCATCTGGCTGCGCACGTCGCCGTGCTTCTCCGTCATTAGCCGCTCGCTCAGCTCGTCGAAGGTGCCGTAACGAATGAGCTCCGCGCGGCCGTCGTTCAAGCCCAGCGCATCGAAGAGGCTTGCGAAGGCGTCGTTGTCGCGGCTCGAGAGGTTGCCCGAGTAGCAGACGCAGTCGACGTGGTAGCCGTACAGGGCGAGGGTCGCCGCGGTGACGGCCAGCACGAGCGACTTGCCCTCGCCGGTCGGCACCTCGGCGATGTGGTTCTCGAGATGCACGCGGCCCGAGTCGACCGAGCCGAGGAGGCGGAGGATACACAACGCCTGCACCGGGTGCGGCGCGCGCGTCGTCACGCCGCCGTCGCCGGACGACGCGCTCTCGTCCTTGGTCTCGAGGTAGAACTGGACGGACCACAGCGCGCAGATTGCCGCGAGGACCTTGGGCACCTGGTTCTGCGAGTCGTCCCTGAAGCCGGCCCAGTTGGCAGCCGCCTGAGCCATCTTCCCTGCGCGCCCCGCGCTGCCGGCAGCTCGGTGCGAGCGCGAGTACACGGTCTTGGTGCGCTCCTTGGCCTGCATGACGAGCCACTCGACCGGCCTGCCCATCACGCCGGTGCCGAAGGCCCAGTTGAGGTCCTGCTGGTACTGGGCCTCGTACTCGCGGAACCTCTTCTCGAGCGTGGGCCGGTCGATGCCCGGCTCGCCTTCGATGCCCTTGAGGACGTCGGCAAAGTCCATCTGCGTGCGCTGGTTGAAGAGCTCGACCTTCATCGCGGCAAAGACGTCCGACGAGTTGACGAGCGAGTTGCCGAGCACGCTGTCGAGCGATTGGACCGCCGTGGCGAGCATCGTCATCGACGTCGGAAACTTCTTCTTCAGCGCGACGAGGATCTCCTTGATTGCCTCGCGCGTCACCTTGGCCGCGAGAGGCACGCCGTCCTCGAACTGCTTCAGCTGCATCAGCAGCTGCGCGAGGTCCTCCGCCCTCTTGGCGTTCGGGATCGCGCCGAGCGCGGCGTCGCGCATCGAGTGCGCGTGCGCCCGCAGCGCCTCCTCGTAGCACGCCTGACGCGCGCAGGCGCACTGGCTGAACTCGGCCATCTCGACGAGGTACTCGAAGCGGCGGAGGCCCTTGAGCGCCGCGTCGGCCTCCTTGTACTTCTTGCCCTGCAGCCGCGCGTCGAAGTGCTGCTTGAAGTCGCTCATGAGCGCGGTCACCTTGGTGGTGATCTCCTTCCGCTTGAGGCGCACCTCCTCGACGCGGAAGGCGAGCTCGTTGACCAGCTTGTCCATCTGGCCGCACAGCGCGAGCTCGAACGGCTCGCGCGGCAGTGGCGGGTCGGTGCTCGGGTCGTACTTGGTGATGAGCCGCTCGAGCGTCTCGTCAAGCTGCTTGCAGATCACCTTGCCCGCGTTCCTGACGCGATCGTTGTGCTTGCCGAGCAGCGTCACGAGCGCACCCAGCTTGGGCGCCGACGGCGGGAGCGGTTCGTAGGATAAGGAGGGTGAGGCGGCTGCGGCGGCAGGGGGGCCGACTGGGACGAGGCTCTCGAGCTGCACGAGGAAGTGCAGGATCGACTCCTCGCCGGGCATACCCTCCCACAGCTGCAGCCGCTCGAGGGCGGCGCCCATCTTCTCCAAATCTTTCGGGTACTGGGCGGGGGTCATCGAGTCCTCCTGAAGCGACTCGAGCAGGTCGCGCAGCAGGCCGAGAACCTCGGACGCACTGGAGCGTGCCTCGGATGCGCGGGTCTTCATAATCTCGAAGACGAACCTGACCGGGTCGACGTTCTCGCCGCCCTCGACGAGGCGTGTCGCGCGGTGGGCGAGGTCGCGATCGTCTATGGCATCGATCGCCAGGCGCACGAGCTCGACGTAGCCCTTGAGATACATGCGGAGGCTGGTGTTGAGATTGGCCTCGTCCTTGCACGTCGAGGAGAGGCTCGCGACGATGCTCTTCAAGCCGGTGCTCACGTCGCCGTACAAACTGTGCAGCGAGCGCTCGCACTCGACAAACGGCTGCGTGTCGACCGCGCCGCAGACCTCAAAGGTGTCGTGCTGAACGAAGCTCCGGATCCTCTTCATCAAGTCGCTAAGCTCGGTCGCCTTCCACGTCTCGAGGCCGGCCTTGCAGAGGGACTTGAACTGATTGCACGCGGACACGTAGCTGCCGCGGTAGCGCTCGACGAAGTCGGAGAACTCGCTCGGCATCTGCGCGTGGTCGTCGATGATGGTCGCCTGCTCGGACGGCTCCTTGTGCTCGAATCCGACGACGACGAAGCTCATCCTGCGCGCGGCGAGGCGCTTCTCGGCGAGATCGAGGTCGTCATCGTTGATGCACAGCTTCTGGGCCATCAAGGCGGTGACCTCGTTGCTCAGCCAGCGCTTGAACGCGGTGAGGTCCTTGTCGATCGCGTTGAGCTGGTCTGGCTGGAGCTTCTGCCACTCGTTCGACAGCACCGGCTGGAAGCGCCGCCGGAACTCGGCTTGGACCTGCTCGATCAACCCGTGGAAGGCGGTTTGGTACTCGGCCTGCAGTGTGCCACGCTTCTTCAGCTGCTCGAGCTGCGACATCAGGCTCGACGTCGACGAGAGCCACTGCTTGAGGTTGCCCTTGGCGGCGGTGGCCTCGATCGCGGGGCTCGACGCGTCGACGAGCTGCCTCAGGTAGGCGACCTGCTGCGTGCGCGCCTCCGCGATCGCCTGCTGCGCCTTCTCGAAGAGGCCATCCGCGCCGCGCAGCTTGTCGACCAGAAGGCTGATCTGGTGGATGCCCTCCGCCGAGTGCTTGAGCTCGTTGCTGTCGAAGGCCGAGAGCAGCGGCGCGAGGGCGTGCTTGAGGCTGTGGTAGAGCTCGTCTTTGGCCTGCTCGACCTCCGCCTTGAGATCGAAGAACTCGGGCGACGGCTCGCCTCGCTTGGCGGCCGCCTCCTGCATGCTCTGCTGGTTGCCCTCGAGGAAGACGGCGTGGTTGGTCCGGAGCGCGCCCTGCAGGCTGTTCCACGGGCAGACGATCCGCTCCCTCTCGTCGAAGCTGGCCAGCCCCTCGGGCGGAGTGAGCTGGACGAAGAGGCAGCCCAGCTTGAGATCCTTGATGATCCTCACGAGCGACTGCTTGAGCTCGAGGCACGCGTCGGCGTACTCGTCCGACTCCTCGCCCACCGTGCGCAGGTCGACCATCTTGCGGTGCGCGGTCGCGTTGAACTCGCCCTTGGCAAAGTACCTGGTCACCTCGTTCTGCACCGCGGCGATGCGCGTGTGGTGGCGCTCGGTCAGCGACTCGTGGCGCATCTCGACGTCCTTCTTGAGCGGCGCGAGCTTGGCCTCGCTCGTCGGCAGCGCGCGCTCGAGCTCAGCGAGCGTCGCCGTGAGCGCCTCTCCCTGGGTGACGTTCATTCTCTGGAAGATCTGGTGGGAGGACTTCAGCGCGTGGAAGAGGGCCGTCTCGAGAGTGGTGAAGTCCGGCGTCGGGTCGTCGCCCTCGATGTCCTCGTAGAGCATCTCGAACAGCACCGGGTACTTGTGCTTCGAGTACATGACGCGCAGCACGCCGGCCGCGTCCATCGAGCACTCTCGCGAGTCGTGCAGCTTCTCGTGGCACTTGCCATTCTTGATAGCATCGGCCAGATCGAGGACCCGGTTGCGCATGTGGTCGAACTCCTGCTGCGCGCGCGCCTTGCACAGCGTGCCCGCGTGGCGCAGGTTGAGGCACGTGTCGTGCAGCCACTCGTCGAGCGTGCCGAGATGCGCGGCGAGGTCGATGAACGCGTCCGAGCGGTGGAGCGCGTCCCAGACCGACTTGTCGACCTTGGGCGCGTCGGGCGTGGCCGACCACGAGATTTGAGCCTGCAGCATCGACTGGTCGGCGATCTTGGCCTCGATGATCTTCTGCACCGCCGCGCAGCACGTGTCGAAGAGCTGCTTGAGCTCGTGTGCCTTGCCGCCGGCCGCTGCCTCCCGCCAGAGCGGCGCCATCTCGACGAGGCGGCGGAAGTCGTCGGCAGCCCTCCGGTGGAGGCCCGCGCGCAGCCTCGCATCGACGCTCTCCGGCCCGCACGCGAGCCCGCGGAGGCGCTCCTCGAAGGCGGCCCACATCTGGCCCACCGCACGCGTGATGGTGACGTCGCCTGCGAGCTTGTCCCACCACGCGGTGTCCTCGACGAAATAATGGTTAATAAGTTCCAAGTGCCTCATAACAAACACGGTACCAGGACAGGGGATCGAGAGGTGCACGCTGCTGCCGAAGCAGTGTCGTCCCGCCTCTCCATCATCTCACTGGGAAAGGAGAAGACTTTAGTCTTTACGGCTTAGCGAAGTCTAGCCGCTGCAGCCGAGGTGCGCCCATCCGCCCAAGTGCCAAAAAAGAGCAGAGATGTGCGCCGGCACGAACAGCCAACAGCTCACTGCTCAGCAACCCACCAGCGCAGGAACAGTCGATTTGCCTTTGAGAGGCACGGGATAGGCCGGCGAAATGTTCCTTTTTCAGTTGGAGCAAGCCAAAACAATATCACGAGCGGATGGGGTGGAGAGCGCAAGACCAAGAGCGCAACGCGGGCCGCCCCCACCGCCCCACGCGACGACCGTCACAATGCCACCATCATCACTTGCAGTGATGGTCGGACTTCATCTTGCACCGCTTGTCGAGCATATCCTCCCTCGTCACTCCCTCCGCCACCCGCTCCGTCACCGTCTTCCACGAGTTCCACGTCCCCGTGCTGTTCTTGTACACCTTGTACGTCACCTCCTTCGACGCCTGGTCGGCCCTGGCGGCGCGCGCCTTCTTCGCGTCGCGCTCGGCGCGGAGCGCCTCCATATCAGGCGCTTTCCTGAGCGGCGGGTACGGCGGGCCGGTGAGCGGTCGGCGGTCGGCGGTCGGCGGCGTGCTGCGCGGCGAGGGGAGGAGGGGAGGAGCGCACCGCACAAACATGAAGCTGATCGGCGCCGAGACGTCGCAGCTAAAGGGCTGTGTGAGGTTGAGCGAGCCCTTGCCCAGCACCATGTTAACCACGCGCGACTCGTCCACCGTCGTGTTGCGATAGCGGTCCGTGACGGTGACGAGCAGCGAGTCGCCGACAGACAGCTCGCGGTCAAAGGCGGTGCCGTGGCCCATGACGACCACGCCCGAGCTGGTCAGCTCGCCCGTCCCGGGCAGCGGCGTGTCGGACCACTCGGGCACCTCCAGCTCCGAGTCGCTGCCGCCGGCCGCGCCGTCCGCGGGGTGATCGCGCTTCTTCTTCTTCTTCTTCTTCTTCCGGATCCCGTCGAGCCCGCCCTCGCCGCCGCCGCCCTTGAGGCTCAGCTTGCCGCCGAGCACGAGCCCGAACGAGGCCGTGTGCTTGGAGGACGACATGGGCCGCGCAGCGCCGCGGCTCTCGGTCGCGGTGCTCGTGCTCGCTGTACGCGCACGCTAAGACCCGCTGCGCCGCACGCGCACCCTGTCGGGGTAAGGAAGAAGAAAACCATTGCCGGGATGTGGGCGCACTACGACGCGAATTGGGTCAAGAAAACCCTGTCAGCAGTTCACCTAGGGGTATGTTCGTAAGAGCTACATACACTGAGAAAGCCATAACGCGGCTGGTGCTCGTGGAAACTTTGGGAGGCATTGCGCCGCCCACCAAGCAGTTCCTCCACAATCTCTCTCTCTCCCCAACACGGCTCTCTCTCTCTCTCTCCCAACACGGAAGAAGAGAATCCCCCTCCCCCCCCCGTGAGTCGCCCTGCCCCAGCCGTCCAGAGCATGACCTCTGGCGAGCCAGCCAGCCCCACTCTGCGGGCGCCAAGAAGAAGAAGAAGAAGCAGACGTCGCGCACGCGGCAGGAGAAGAAACAAGGCAAGCGCGAGGCGGCGGCTCGAGAGGCTGCCGCTGCCGCGGCTGCCCGCGCGGCTGCTCAGGCGGCTGCTCAGGCCGCTCAGGCGGCCGCTCTCGGACGGTACAGATTGGTCAACGCTTGGTTCTACCCTCGCGGCGACTGGTATACCTTCTACTGGGACGGCAGCACGGCCGACAAGGTCGCAAGGCGCGCTACCTACCCGACGCTCGAGCACGACAACTACGACCCCGGCCCCCTCGCAGAGCGCATCAGGCGCGACAAGCGCGAGTTCTCCGACCACTCCGCCGACGACTCCTCCTCCGACCGCGACTCATGCGGCACCGGCTCCACTAGCGAGCCGAATGACATATTCGACACCCTCGAAGACCATCTCGGCTACGGTTCCGACTCCGGCTTCGGCCGGTAGTCGACAAGCTGCCGAGCCCAAATCACTCTGTGTGCCACATTTCTTGTTGGCTTCTAAAAATCTCTCTCTCCCAACACGGACCGGACGGTGTACGGGGCGGCGTCGGCGAGCGCCTCATCCTCCTTCGTCGTCCACACCACACGCAGCAGATCTCCAAGGCGGCGGTGGCGGGCGACGCCGAAAACATCAACAAGCAGGCGCGCAAGGAGCGTACCGACTGGATCAACAAGCAAAAGAACAAGCAAGCGACAAACGGCTTCTTGTCCTCGGCCCCAGTGGGGGATGCCCGCGCCGCCTAGCTCTGCAGACGGGCCCCTCCACCCTTCATGTAATCATGTAGTCCCCACATCCGCAATCGTGGGATCGCTTGTCATCTGAGAGAAAAAGAAAGAAAAAACAGACAACCCAAGGGAGGGATTCATCTGAGAGAGTGCGTAGTCTTTTACTCTTTTTCTCTCTTTTTCCTGACGAGGATGCGCTTTTGGCCGGTGGCCTCCTCGGACACCACTACCCCTTCACTCATTACAGGAAGGGTGCAGCGAACAATAAATTTCTTTTTCCTAGTGCGCGCCAGTCCCGTGCCCAGTGTAAAAGAAAGAAAGAAAACAGACAACCCAAGGGAGGGATGGGAGGACGGCACGCCGCCACCACACAGGGATTTTAAGGAGAGGTGTGTGGTGCGCTAGCCGTCGCCCACCCTAGGGAGTCTGCCTCTTCCTATCTCTTTTCGCAGTCTCTCGCCGCTTCTCGCTGCAAGCTTCATGCCACCTCGCGGTCGTCCCACTCTCGTCGTTCTCTCCCTTGTCATTTCCTCCTCTGTCGCGTTCTCCTCTGCTTCGTTCTAAGAAAGAAAGAAAGAAAACGGACACCCCAAGGGAGGGATGGGAGGCTTCGTTCTAAAAGAAAGAAAGAAAACGGACAACCCAAGGGAGGGATGGGAGGACGGCACGCCGCCACCACACAGGGATTTTAAGGAGAGGGGTGTGATGCGCTAGCCGTCGCCCACCCTTGGGCGTCCGCCTCTTCCTATCTCTCTTCGCAGTCTCTCGCCGCTTCTCGCTGCAACCTTCAACATGCCACCTCGCGGTCGTCCCACTCTCGTCGTTCTCTCCCTTGTCATTTCCTCCTCTGTCGCGTTCTCCTCTGCTTCGTTCTAAGAAAGAAAGAAAGAAAACGGACACCCCAAGGGAGGGATGGGAGGCTTCGTTCTAAAAGAAAGAAAGAAAACGGACAACCCAAGGGAGGGATGGGAGGACGGCACGCCGCCACCACACAGGGATTTTAAGGAGAGGGGTGTGATGCGCTAGCCGTCGCCCACCCTTGGGCGTCCGCCTCTTCGCAATGCGCGTCACAAACTGCCTCGGATTGGCTGCTGGCACTCTCGAGGCTATGCCTACACAGCCTCGCGCGCATGGGCAGTCAAGAGGGACCATGCACCTTCTCAGGACAGCGCCGGTGCCTCTCTCTTGGACCGGCAAACGTGGTGGTCTCGTGTCACCGATGTGGGACCAGTGCGGCATCGCGCCATCGACAGCTCTGAACTGCGCCTCACCACTGACCGGGAAGGCCGCCAAGTGGGTCAGCACCGGTCGCACATTGTGGCAGCAGTCAGCAGCGCATGTCTGATAGCTAGAGCAGCAGCGTCAGGGTCGCAGGGTCGGATCGTGTCAAGCCTCTCGCCCGGCCGGCCGTGTGCAGACGTCGGCCTGTCTGCTGTCTGGAGTGATCTGTCGGCGGTCAGTACGACCGATCAGGTTGGAGTTTTCTGATGATTGGAGGGTCTATCTGTATGTACTCCTCGAGATCTCTCCAAATCTGCCCTCTACTCAACCACTCATTCGGGAAGTCGGTGCTAGTAGAGACTAGTAGAGCCGGAGCCCCGTTTCCGCGCTGCTGCGCGGCGCACGGTGCCTCCGGGGGCCCCCGCCTCCCCCCAGAGGTTGTTTGTCTTTCCAGTCGAGTGGTCGAGCGGTCCGTCCACCTGTGACCTGACGGCCACGCTCCTTGCACCCCACGACTCCCGTCAACGCCTTGTCCAGCGTGTTTCCAAACCCGTAGAGGTGGCCCACCGTCCCACCGACGCCACATTGCCACCATTGTCCCACGTGCCACGAGCCCCTCCCCAACGTCGTCGAACTGAGAGGGTTCCAGCACTTGACTTCGTAGTGCACGTCCCAACACAAGAACACAACGCACTCTCTCACATGACAAGCGATCCCACGATTGCGAATGTGGGGACCACATGATTACAGGAAGCCGCGAAGCATTCTTTTCTTTGCGGGGGCCGAGAGTCGACGAGGCGAGCAGCCCTCCTGTCGTGGCGGGGCGAATGGGCAAGGACGGCAAGCAGAAGGTGGCGGGCGGCTCCGGAGCGGCGGCGCAGGACGCGCACGACTTCCTCATCAAGCCGCAGAGCAGCACGCCGCCGCTCGACACGTCGCAGTGGCCGCTGCTGCTGAAGAACTACGATCAGCTCAATGTGCGGACCGGGCACTATACGCCGATCCCGAACGGGAGCACTCCGCTCAAGCGCCCCCTCGCCGAGTACCTCAAGTATGGCGTCATCAACCTCGACAAGCCCGCCAACCCGTCGTCGCACGAGGTCGTGGCGTGGATCCGCCGCATCCTGCGGACAGAGAAGACTGGGCACTCGGGAACGCTGGACCCAAAGGTGACGGGGTGCCTGATCGTCTGCCTCAACCGCGCCACCCGCCTCGTCAAGTCGCAGCAGGGCGCCGGCAAGGAGTACATTGCCATCGTGAGGCTGCACGACGCGATTGACGGCGCGCGCGCGCTGACGGGTGCGCTGGAGCAGCTGACGGGGGCGCTGTTCCAGCGGCCGCCGCTCATCTCCGCGGTGAAGCGGCAGCTGCGCGTGCGCACCGTCTACCAGAACACGCTCATCGAGTACGACAATGAGCGCCACCTCGGCATCTTTCGCGTGTCTTGCGAGGCAGGCACGTACATCCGGACGCTCTGCGTGCACCTAGGGCTGGTGCTGGGCGTGGGCGGGCACATGCAGGAGCTGCGCCGCTCGCGCTCGGGCGCGCTGAGCGAGGCGAAGCACATGGTGACGATGCACGACGTCCTCGACGCCCAGCACCTCTACGACACTCAGAAGGACGAGGCATACTTGAGGCGCCGCCACGCCCTCCCCCCCCCCCCCCCCTGCCCCACGCCACACCGCCGGCCACAGCGGGCCCCGCCCCTCACACGCCGCGCCGCCCGCGGCCGCAGGCACGTCATCAAGCCGCTCGAGCTGCTCCTCACGCGCCACAAGCGGCTCGTCCTCAAGGACTCCTCCGTCAACGCCGTCTGCTACGGTGCCCCGCGCCGCCCACCTCAACCCCCTTGCCACCCACCCCACCCCCCTGCCCCACCCCCCTGCCCCTGCCCTTGCCCCTGCCCCTCCTGAGAGACGCGCCCGCCCCCCCAAGGCGCCAAGCTGATGCTGCCGGGGCTGCTCCGCTTCGCCAACGACATCGAGGTGAACGAGGAGGTGGTCCTGATGACCACCAAGGGCGAGGCGGTCGCCGTCGGCATCGCGCAGATGACCACCTCGGACATGGCGCACTGCGACCACGGGGTGGTTGCCAAGATCAAGCGCGTCATCATGGACCGCGACACGTACCCGCGCCGCTGGGGCCTCGGCCCGAAGGCGCTGCAGAAGAAAGCGCTCATCGCCGAGGGCAAGCTCGACAAGCACGGCAAGCCAAACGAGCTCACGCCGCCCGAGTGGCGTCCGGGGTATGTGCCGCCGCGCGAGCCGGCGGCGGCGGCGGCGGCCGGCGGGGCGGACGGGGGGGAGGAGGCCAAGGTCAAGAAGGAGAAGAAGGACAAGGGCGAGAAGAAGAAGAAGAAGCGCGACGGCGACGGCGAGGAGGACGGCGAGAAGAAGAAGAAGAAGAAGAAGGACGCCGCCGCGTAATCCGGCCCCCTCCCTCCCGCCGCAGAGAGAGCGCGGCCCACCGGTCAGGGACCGGTGAGCGCCGCCCGGCGATCACTGTCTACGTCGAAGCATGTCGTGTGTTGTCGTCCCCAGCCCCAGCGCCTACCAGAGCCCCTTCCCAGCTCTTCTGCGACAGTCTGTCCTCGAGGGCCCCTCGCCTTCGCCGAGTTCATATGTGCGATGTGAGCGAGAGGAGCCGTGTGCGCGTGATGGGTGCAAGACTTGGAGAGAGACGCGTAACGCGACTGGCGCCGGGGTAAAACGACGAAGAAACGAGAGTCGGAGAGAGAGCTGAGAGGAACGCAGAAAAACCGTTTTAAACCCTTTTAGGCCAAGACGAGCGACGACCAACAAACGCCCCCCCCCCCCACCACCACCACCACCTCCCCCCCGCGCCGCGGGCCGCCCCCCCGCTGCACCGAACAAAGCACAAACCCACCTCTAGAGAGCGGACGGGGGCACGGGCCACGGCTTGTGCGGAGGAAAAAAAAACCGCCAGTGGACGCAGAGGAGCACACGCAGGTAGGACCGCCAGGGGAGGGACCAAGGGAGGGGAGGACGGCCGACGCCGCGCCGAGAGGGTATATAAACTTAAAGTCCTGATTTCATCCGCCGCGTCTCAACTCTCCACGTGTAAACAGATCGTACCGCACAGGAGGGATCCGGAGAGAGGCCGGCGACGCGAATCCCGGAGAACGCGCAACCTCTCCTCCAACCAATGCCGCTCCTCTGAGGTCCTCAAAACGACTTGTGCACTGCATCCTCCGGGCGTGGGTGGCGCAGCCGGAAGGGCGTGGCAAACTCGCGGAGCTGCTGCATGAAGTCGCTGCTCGCCGTGTCCTCCGACGCGCGCGGCACGGCGGCGAGGTCCTCGGGCGCCAGCTCGCCGATGTAGAACTCCTTGAGGTAGGTGAAGCTCTCTCTCGAGGCGTGGTACAGCTCGAAGAAGACGGTCGAGTCGGCGTTGAGCGCCTGCTGCGGGATGATGGTGGCGCCACCCGGGTGCTCCGGCAGCCACGCCTCGAGGTCGAAGACCATCCCGTCCATCGTCACCCAGCAGCCGCCTCGCTCGTCGTTGTGCCGGACGACATCTACCCAGCGGTGCACCTGCAGAGGTGCAGCCGAGGTGCAGCCGAGGTGCAGCCGAGGCGCAGCCAAGGCGCAGCCGAGATGCGTCCGAGGTACGTCCCGAGGTGCAACCGAAGTGCAGGGCCAAGATGTGGCTCCTGCACACGCTCCTCGAAGGCGCCGAGCTTGCGCGCGCACGCCTCGCGCAGTGCTCTGCAGCCCAGCGCCGCCGCCGCCGCCGCGAGCTGCGGTAGCGTCTGCATGTCGAACTCGTACGGCCGGCCGCGGTTCGCCGCCTCGAGGAAGAGGAGCACGCGGTCAAACGTCGAGCAGTCGACGTCGACGACCGCCTCGCCCGAGCCGCTCTCGTCGCGCACCGCCCTCGTGAGGGTGATGCAGGGCTTGAGCAGCCGGCGGTGCACAGGGAAGACCTCCCCGTCGCTCGTCTCCACCAGGACCGCGTTCCGGGGCGGCTCCGCCGGCGCTGCCTCCACGTTGACTAGCGCGAGCCCCTCGCACACCGCCCGCTGCGAGGCGCTCGATGCAAAGACGGTCGAGCGGCCGACGTACACGCGCGTCCGGCTGCCCACCAGGCCGCGGAAGCAGTGGCTGGAGTGGACAACGCGCGAGTCGCCCTCGCCCTCGCCCTCGCCCTCGTCCTCGCCGCCGCCCATCTCGTCGTCCTCGTCCTCGTCCTCAGCCTGCTGCGGCAGGCAGCCGGTCGCTCGCAGCACGAGCTGGGCGCCAGACACAGAGACGATGAAGACTTCGTTGTCGCTCACCATCTCGCCAAAGAGCCACTTGCCCACCTGCCGGCCCAGCACCGCCGCATCCTGCACAAGCCGCTCGCCCTCTGGCCGTGCGTGCAGCAGCTGCGCCTCGACGCTCAGCGCGGCGAGCGGCGGCTCGTCGGCCGGTGGCCGGTAAGGCACCCACTCATAGAACTCGTCCTCGCAGACGTGCAGCGACAGCCGCTGCGCCTCGCCCAGCAGCACCTCACCCTCCGACACTGGCACGTCCGCCACGGCGCGAGCGCTGAGTATGAAGTCGCCGCCCGGCCGGCAGAGCATCGCGCGAGAGCCTGGCGCCGCGCCGAGGGCTGCGAGCGTCGCCGGTGCGACGAGTGCCGCCTTGAGGTGCGCGTTGCTCTCGCCGCCGAGAACCTTCTCACGCGCCACCACCCGCAGAGGCACGCCGTCGGGATTGACGCAGGCGAGGCTGTCGGGCCGGAGCTTGAGCTTTTCGAGCTTCGTCACCGCGTCCTCCGCGCCTGCCTGACGCCGCTTGCGCTGGCCCTGGTGGCCCGAGGCCTTCATGTTGACCATGCTGGTTGCTCTCTCTCGTCCAGCCTGCGATAAAAGTTTTTTCTCTCAAGCAAAGAGCGGAAAACGATACCACAAAAACACAACGCACTCTCTCACTACATGAGTTGTTGTCTGTTAAATTAGGTGCCCTGTAGGCTTGGCTGCAAAGGGGATTTTTGTTGTGCCGACCTCGATCTTCGTGTGTGCTCCGCTTCTGAGAGAGAGATTTTGAGACATGAGAGAGAGAGAGAGAGAGAGAGAGAGAGAGAGAGAGAGAGAGAGAGAGAGCCGAGATAGAAAGAGGGAGATTTTGAGTGAGACGGTTTAGAGAGAGAGAGAGAGAGAGAGAGAGAGAGAGAGAGAGAGAGAGAGAGAGAGAGAGAGAGAGAGAGAGAGAGAGAGAGAGAGAGAGAGAGAGAGAGAGAGAGAGAGGGAGGGAGGGAGTACATTTCTTTCTAATTTTATTTCGCCTCGAGCTGTGGCCTGTGCTTAAAAGTTAATCTTAAATCTCTCTACAACCTCCAATCCCCGTCCTTGCTTGCGTCCCCCCATGCCGGTGTGTCCAGTCGCTGGCCAGCCTCTTCTAAACCAACACTCCCGTTTCCCAAGAAAAGAAAAGTCCAAGCCTTCCTCGATTTCCGAGAGAGATTTTTAGCAATACCTGTCGATTTCCGCGAGCGGCGTCTCACAAAAAGCCTAGCCGTCCCGGCGCAAGAAAAGCCTTGCCGCCGAGCTGTCATTCCTTCTGCAGGCCGCGTGCAGCGACGCGCGAGTCCTGGCGGCGCAGCCGCCCCGCCGTGCGGACCATGGCCAACCAGCCCGTCGACGCGCCCGACGACGTGACCTCAGCCGGTAAGTGTCGAGAGCGCCCCCCGGCCAAAAGTCGACGATCCTCGCTCGCCGCCTCGCCCCTTCCGGCGGCGCGGCGGCGCCCGCGACGGGCGGCTCGCCCCACGGCGCACCCCGCCGCCGTAGATACTCGAGGTGCTCGCCCTCCAACGACGCCGCGGGGGCGGAGGGCCGCGACCCGCTGGGCCGGCTGCCGCCCCCGCGCCTGCCGCCCCCGCGCCGCCCCCGCGCCGCCGTCGGCGGCGTCCAGCGCAAGCGCCGCCGCCGCGTCGCGCGCCGCGCGGGCAGCCTCGACGGACCAGAAGCCGTGCTCGTCGTACCCGGCGTCCCACACGCCCAGCGAAGGGCTGAGTGCCGTCGCGAGACCTCGGCACGCCTGCGCACGCCTGCGCACGCGGCAGAGCGACAGCGGCACCACCCTCGTCGGGCGCCGACGAAGCGTGCTCGCGGGTCGCCGCTCCGTCGACCGACGGCCGAGACACTTGCTCCGACGCCACCCCGCCCCCGCCCCGCCGGTCCGGCGCCGATATCTCGGAGGACGACCTAAGGAAGAGCGTGGCGGCGCGTCCCCGGGGAACGGCGCGCTCGTGCTCTCCCCCCAAGATCAAGGGAGGGGGGGGGGG
>NW_005200250.1:0-19992 GCF_000372725.1 Emiliania huxleyi CCMP1516 | reverse complement strand
GCGCGCCCCTCCCCGCCGGGCGTGCCCCGCCTGCCCGCTCACCTGTGTCACGCCCCCGCGCACGCACCTCGCGGGGTGCGCGCGCGCCGTCCTGCAGCGTCGCCGGCCGCAGGCCAAGGAGCTCGGCTCCTCGAGAGCACCGACGGACGACGATCGGCTCCTCAGCAGTGGGACGCCGAGCTGGAGGCTCGGCCCGGAGCTCGCGCGGGCACGTGGAGCTTTCCGCTCGGGCCAGCAGGAAACGGGCGCCCCGCACAGCGACGCCCGCCGTAGAGTGCCGAGAGCTCGGCTCGACGCGAGCGCCGAGGAAAAGCGATCGGCTCCGCAGCAGTGGGACGCCGAGCTGGAGGCTCGGGCGGGAGCTCGCGCGAGCACATAGCGAGGTGCGTGCGCGGCGGCGTGACACAGGTGAGCGGGCAGCTGGCGCACATTTCGACTGTGGGAGCTGCCAGGAGTTTGCTCTCTCCGTTCACACCCCTTTGCAGAATTCTTTCCGCCTTTATGCTTTAACCGCACGCCCGCTGCTGGCAGGCTGCTGCAGCGAGAAAACATGGAGAAAGAAAGCGTTGCTCAATAAGTGTGGGCGGGCATGCACTCGTGGTGGCGGCGTGCCGCGTCCTCCCATCCCTCCCTTGGCGCTTGGGGTGCCTGTTTTCTTTGAGCTCCTTTCTTTTCTTTGCACTCGGGCATGGCACTGTTGACGCGTAACTCTACCCAACAAACGCGCAGCGGTGTACATGCTGCGCGCGCGGGGGGTGAAACAGCTGAGGCTGGTCATACCAGATGCAGATCAGAAGGCCTGAGGCACAGTCGCGGGCGCACTCGCGCCCGGCCGCTACTCGGCCTTGCGCGCCGCGGCGCTCTCGCTCGCGTCGTCGCTCTGCAGCGCCTCACGTCCCCTCTTTGCGAGGATGGCCGAGGAGAGCTCTGCGGAGCGGAGCAGGTCGAGCTTTGGCATCGGCAGCTCGCCGCGCGAGAGGGCGAGAGCGTCGTGCCGCGGGTGCTTGACGGTGCGGAAGAGGGAGTCGAAGAGGAGAGTCATGAAGCCAAAGTTGTACCTGGGGGGGAGGGGCGGAGAGGGAGGGGGCGGGGGGCGTGTGCCGCGAGCGGCGGCGGCGAGGAGGGGGGGTGCGGGCGTGGTGCGCGCGCCAGTTGTATCGGTGGTGGATGTAGTGGTAGTCGCATCCCATGAAGGGCCAGGGCAGCGGGAAGAGGTCCGTGTGGATGTAGAGCGTCCACAGCCCCGTGAGCACCTCCATCAGGTACACGAACCCGATCGGCACAGGCACCAGCAGCGTCGCGAGCGGCAGAGCCATCCCCTGCGACCAGCCTGCAGCAGCGGGCGGGGCGGCGCGTCAGCAGACGCAGCTGCCCCGGCCAGGCGCGCGCCGCCCTCCGGCCGCGGCGCACCGTCCTGCGGCGCGAACGAGTACCCAGAGTACGCGTTCAGCTGGTCGGCGTACCTGCACGGTGTGGCGCGCGGTGGGCGCGTGCGCGGGCGTCGCAGGCCGGCCCTTTGGTTGCGCGCGGCGGCGGTGCGAGCGGCGCACTTGTACACGTGGTGGAAGGCGTGCTGGCCGAGCCGCTTCCCCACGCTCCACTTGTGCAGCAGGTAGTAGTGGTCCACGAAGATGATGAACTCGAGCAGCAGAAAGTAGGCGGCGCAGCCGAGCAGCGCACGCGCCGGCCCGCCGCAGTCGTCGATGCCACCGCACGCCTGCGACCAGCCCTTCACCTGGAAGAAGTCGGTCAGCAGCGGCACCGTCACGTACAGCGGGAAGGCCGCGTGCGACACCTGCCGGCGGCGAGCTACGGCTCGGCTCTCTATGACGCCGGCGCCGGGCGGCGGGTGCGGGCGGTGGGCTTCGCGGCTTGAGAGCGCGCGCCTCGATCATATTGTCGACCAGCTTCTGCGGCACGGCACTCGTCGGTGCGTCGGGGTACCACCTCTCGCAGAAGGCCCGAACGCCCGGAGCAAAGATGTGGTAGAAGATGTGGATCAGCGCATAAAAGGCGCACCAGCAGACGAGCCGCCCGCACAGATCCGAGAGGAGGGATCCCTCGCTGCCAAAAACGAAGGAAAGTGTCTCGGGCGCTATGCCCGCGTGCAAGAGCGCAGGTCCGAGGAGGACCTGCAGCAGTGGAGTGTGGCTGGGCATTCCGGCGGCCAAGGTCGAGCGTGCGGGTCGCCGTGGAAGAGAAATTTTCCCGTTGCTTCAAGATCCTCCTCCTCCCTCCCCTGCTGCTGCTGCTGCTGCTCGTGCTCTGCACCCCCTTTTAGGTACGCACGTCGCACCGGGGTACACCGCACACACACACCGTCACCGACGCGCGACAGCTCCAGCCTCTATCCACCACTCGCCCCCGACTCACAGCTCTGCACAGCTCCCAGCTCACAGCTATGAGTCGACAGTCATCATTGCACTGGCACAAAGTCAAAGCCGAAGAGGCCGCTCGCCGACCCTTCCGCCGTGCTGCCCGCCAGCGGTGGCGCCGGGGCCGCGCCTCTCGCCTGGCCGCGCCGTGAGCGGGCGGTGGGGGCACGCGCGGACGCACCTGACGCCTGAGACGCCGAGCGCGCGCTGTTCCTAGCGGGCAGCGCATGCTCCTGCGTTTGATCGCACCACAGACACTGCACGTGCAGGCGGCGCCGCCGCGCCGCCGGCTTGCGCGGCCGTGAGCGCACAGCGGCATGCGCGTTGACGCCAGGCACGAGGATTGAGCCGCAGTCGCCGCAGAGCCGCTGGTGGAGCCGCTGCGGTAGCTTCATGTTTGCACCTCGCGCGAGCCGCAGCAGCTCGAGCACGAGATGCCGAGAGAGCTCCGGCGCCGTCGACGCGTGCGCGTGAGCACTCTGCAGGAGGAAGCGCAGCCGGGCCGTGTTTGCCGACTTATCGGCCGCCGCATCGTCCGCCGCCGAGGCGGCCGAGGCAGAGGCGGCCGCCGCCGCAGCCGCCGCTGCCATTGTCGTTTTTTTTTGACACCGGCAGAGAAAAAACAAATTACAACACGGAACCCTTTCAAATAGAAAAGAGATGGAGCTCACTCGACCGCCTCGCTCGTGCGGGCGGGCCCTCACAGATCACAGATCACCTACCTACCGCCGCGTAAACGACGCGGAAGTCTCTCCCGCATAAAGCCGGGGAGAGAAGATGGGCCGACCACGGGACCAAGAAGACAACTAGAGTTGTTTGGTATTGCTAAAAATCTCTCTCTCTCCAAGAAGATTGGGCCGACCGACCACGCACCACGGGACCAAGCAGAGGCTCGAGCAGACACACAAATGTATGTAGGATATCCTACATACATTGTGTGTGTGAGAGAGAGATTTGGCCCACATTTTCACAGGGAAAAAGAATCACGCTTGCAAAAACCGCATTTATTGCCGATACAGCCGAACGAACGGACGCGCGAGTTTGCCTTGCGGTCGTCGGGCGCGCGGAGCAGCGAGCCTGAGCACAACATCGATGCCCAAGTTCTCCAACCCTTTCCACAGCAAACCCACGCTCGAGGTGCCCCTCGTTTCAGGCGGGACCAAAAAGGTGAGCAAGAAAGAGCTCGCGAAGGCAGGCGTGATAGCTGCCGTCACTGTCGGCCTCATCGTCGTGGGCTACTTTTGGATGCCCGCAGGGAGCGCAGAGTCCGTCGCCGGAGCCGCCAAGGGGGCGAGCAGCAACCTTCTCTTTGGCTTGGACTCTCCAACATTATGGATCGTCACGCTCCTCGCCGCTCTGCCCCGGTGTGCGGCATCGCTCGTGCTGGGAATGGCCCTCGCCCTCAGCGGGACTGCAATCGAAGGCCGAGCCGTTGGATCCGCGGGTGCATGCAATGGAGTGGCGGCGGCGGTAGCGTCCATCGCGAAGCCAAGTTGGTTGGCTGCCATTCCGCTGCATGTGGGAGCCGGACTATGCTTTGGTCTGATGGCGCTCTCTGCATTCTCCGAGCAAGCGGGAGAACGGCGCATGCCGCTCGTCAAAAAGTTTGCCAGCTTGCCGCAAGCGGCGCACTTGGCGCTACCGCTGGCCCTCCGCACACTGGCCGGCCTCTCCTTCGGGTTGGCCGGATACCTCCTCGTGGCCGTTTGCGTGCTTGCGGCGACCTGCGTGCTCCTGGTTGCGGGGCACCTCTGTGGCCGCAGCATCGCGGAGAGTCTGGAGGGTTTGCACCAGAGCGGGGTCAATCTGAGACCTGCGCACGGCGGCATTGGTCTCTTGGCGGTGCTGGCGGTGCTCGAGCTGGGATCAATCAAGCCTTATTGACGATGCCTACCCCGTAGGCGTACGGTACTCGGTAGCTCTCACACACGCGGTTGTCGCATGTCAGTTCCCGTGACTGGTGACACGGTCTGTCGGACTCTCAGTCAGAGGACAGATGTCAGAGCGTTAGCCGCGTACTGTTTAGTCAAAAGAAACTCTCGAGTGTACACGCCCATGCCGACTCTACGCGTATTGAAGAAAAACAAAAACTGGTTGGGTAGTAGGCTAAGTTCTGAGCCTCGAGGCTTAACGGGTCTAAGTGTGACCGGTCACGCTCGGGTGCGTACGCGGTCTAAGATCGGCGGAGCCTCTTATGCGGGCTAAGTCGGCCGTGATCATTAGGGTTGCCTCAAAATTTTCTTCGCCTGTTCGCCTCTGCGGCGGGCGTGCGTCGCAACTTGCGCACGCCGCACGGAGGCTGAGAGGAGGGCGTGCGCGGCAAGTGGCGACGGCAGTTGTAGCTTGTTGACCCATGGGGTCGTGCAAGGGTTTACACTTTTTATTTAGCAGACCGCGGGCCGGACCGGGCCCAGCCTGGCTCTGGGCTGTGGGCCCTGTGGCTGGGGCGGGCGGGGGGGGGGGGGGGGGGCTTCCTGCAAAAACCCGGAACTGGCCACCTCGTGTCGTCTAAGTTCGTGAGTCCGATCACCAGCGTCTAAGTTTGAGAGCCCGTTTCCTTCCGGGGGCTTAGTTCTCAGCGCTCGGCTGCGAGAGCAGGTCTAAGTTTTGTGGGCAACCCTCTAGCCCTCTACCCCTCTAGCTACCCCTACTACCCCCAACCATTAGAAACAACGGAGCGTGGACACACGTGTGCACGTCGGACTATCTCACAGTGCTTCAGTGTGGCAGTCGAACGCGACGCGAGAACGACAGCTCTCGTCTCGGCCGCGCAGCAGTCGTCGCCGTTCATTCCAAAAGCCCATCCGTGATGCTCGACCGCGAGCCTGCCGTCGCCGCTGGGCCGGCAGCGTCGGCTGTTCCGGCTGGCGTGCCCGGAACGCTGCTGCGCACCACCGCGGCCGAGGACGGCCGGCGCGACGAGCGAGGGGTGGGAGCAGCCGAGGCGCCGCCGGGAGTGCGGCGGGAGGAGCGCCCGGGCGTCCTGCCTGGCGTCCTGCCTGGCGTCTCGCGGCGCGGCGTGAAGGACGAGTACGAGGCGCGCAGCTCCGAGCCTCCCAGCCCGCTCGGGTCGGGCACGGCTTGCTTCGAGAGCGAACGGGCTAGCCGGTGGCCCGCCGCAGAGAGCTCCGCCTGCCCGCCGCAGGATCGAGGGGACGAGACGGCCAGCGCGGCCCGGCTGCTGCCGCCCCCCGGGAGGGCGCTCGCGCCCGGGGTCCGCGCACGCCGCCGAGCACTGCCCGCGAGCGCGTGTGCCTTCGCGTCCTTGGGCGGCAATGCGGGCACCTTGAACGGGTTGTGGCCGCCTCCCTCGGCGAGGCGGAGAGGCGTGCCCAGCACCGCGCCCCAAGTGACCATCGGCGACTCGTCCGGCCCAAGGCTCGGCGCGGGAGTGGAGACGAGCGGATACGCCTCGGTACGACCGCCGCCGCCGCTGCCGCCGCCGCCGCCGCCAGTGCTGCCGCCGCCGCCGCCGTTCGCCGCCGCCGCGAGCACGTCGGCGGCGTCTGCGAAGCGCGTGTTGCGGGCGACTGTCTCCCGCGGGGGCAGGTGCGCCGCGTACTCAAACTGCGTCGGGTGCGCGTCGGGCACGTGGTAGAGAGCCGTCTTGTGCGAGAAGCGTGCCGTCTCGAGGCGCGCCGGACGGTCGTCGCGGTCGATGGCCCCCTGCTTGTGCCACGGGCGCTCGAGCTCGACGGGCGCGGCGAGGGCGCGCGGGCCGGCCGGCGGCGGGGCCAGAGGCTGCTCGGGCACCACAGCCCGAACCACCGCCAGCGCAGACGCGTCCAGCGCCCCGGCGGACGTCGACGAGACAAAGTCGCGCCGGTCGCCCGTCGAAGGGAGGCCGCCCACAGCCGCCGCCGCCCCGCCGCCCGCAAACGCCACCAAAGCTGCCTCGGGAGGCTGTGTGGCGGCGGCGGCGGCGACGGCGAGCCCATCGGCCACCGCCAACGCACCGCCGCCGGAGGCGGCCACCGCAGTCATGCGCCGCTCGTCTCCCCGCCCGACCCAACCCGCCGCCATAATCGCCGCGCCGGGCGGGCCAGCACTGCCCACCTCCCCTCTGCCCGCCGCCCCTCTGCCCGCCTCCCCTCTGCCCGCCTGCCTGTCCGCCCCTCGCGCAGCGCCGGCTACCTCCGCCTTCGCGCTCTCCTCCTCCGGGTGTGCGAGGAGGCGGACGAGGGTGGACGAGGTGGGCGGCGCGTCGGCGGCGGTCGAGGCCGCCAGCTTGCGCGCGTGCTTGCTCTGCGACGGGCCCTTGAGCGCCGCCGCCACCTCGAGCCCGCGCAGCTCGGGAAAGTCCTCGAGCAACTTTGGCGGCGGCGGCGCGCCGTCGGTCAGCTGCGCGCGCACTTGCTGCGCGAGTCCCTCGGGCGCGTCCTGCGCCCACCAGTAGCGCCTCCGCCGCTCCGCCTGGTCCCGCTCCAGCAGGAGCCCAAACGAGGCGTTGTCCTCCGACGTGTGGCTCGCCAGAAAGGCGTCGAGACCGCCGCCACAGCCACCGCCGGCAGCAACGGCGCTGCTGCTCGAGGTGCGGGAGGCGTCGCCCGGCGGGCCCGCAGCGCCGGCGGGCCGCTTCTGCCTCGCCTTGCCGTCGCCGGCGCGCCGCGGCGTCTCATCCCACTCGGACCGCTGCCCGCGGGTCGGCGGCCGCTCCTCGCGGCGCGAGCTGTGCGCTGCAGGCGTGGCTGCACCGACCATGGCGTAGGCGCGGCGCGCGCGCTCAGGGTCGTCCGCCTCGATGGCGAGCAGCAGCTCGTGCTGCGCCCGCAGCAGAGGCAGGCCCGGAAAGTAGTCGCGCTCAATGATCCGGTCGAGTGCCGCGACGAACTCGTCCTCGTCGAGCACGCGCTTGCGCTTTGCCGCCCGCGTCAGCTGCGCGTCGCGTGCGGCGGAGGCGCGCGCGACGAGCGTCCGCTGGAACGATGACGCCGAGGACTCCATTTTGAGTGGTTTTAGCCGAGCCCAGTGAGGTTACCGACTGCACCCCGGTGAGCCACACCGAACGTACCGCGAAGAGCCGAGCGGAAGGAGAAATCCATCTCACGTCACGATGCATCCGAAGGGGACCCCAGCGCCGGCATCATCCGTAGAGGCACGAGTGTTCGAAGAGAGAGTGGACCTGAGCAACAACATGACCTGTAGGCAAATGATCGGAGTGGGAGTCAGAAATGTGGTCCTTGCGCGAGGGGAGCTCGATAGACTCGAGGGGCCAGGATACGCCGCGAGGAGGACGGAGTTGCGCCGAAAGGCGAAAGAAGCCGCGAGAACAAGGGACCGGCAGGCGGCGGCGTCGCAGGACGAGGCAGAAGAGAACAACGCGACAGAGGAGGAAGTGACAAGGGAGAGAACGACGAGGGTGGGACGACCGCGAGGTGGCATGAAGGTTGGACAGGCCAAGGTCCGACAGGTTCGGCACTGGGCTCTGGGCACCGCCTCGGTATACAAAATGCGCCTGCGGGCGGACCCTCACAGATCACAGATCACCTACCTAACGCACTCTCTCACATGACAAGCGATCCCAGGAAAGAACTCGCGGCGGTGAGGGCGGTGTGGCTGCCCACTAGAGACGTCGTTAAACGCCGAAAAGGAAGGAGGGGGTAGGGGGGTAGGGGGTCGGTAAAGATATCCAGCGATGCTACCCTACCCTACACCCCTCACGTCTCGAACACAGGGAACTTCCCGCTTCGGCCTTCTAAAAAACAAAAAGAAAAATCGCGGTGCTCAATCCTGGGCACGGGACTGGCTGGCGCGCACCGGCACACCACAACGACGATACAGCCGCATGCCGACGACCCGCTCTCAGTCGAAGAGTGATGCTCGCCGCCTCCCGATGGTGCTGTGGCCGCCCAACCTAATTGGCTACGTGCGCGTGGCGACGCTGTGCGCGGCGATGCATGCGGCCGATCCGGCAGGATCCGACGCCGTCTGGTTTTGCTTCGTCAGCCTCTTCCTCGACTACCTCGACGGCCCGTGCGCGCGCTACCTCAACATGTGCGCCCTCAACATACACGCACAGCCCATACACGCACAGCCGTCGCCAAAGTGGAGTCATGCGTCACTGTCACGAGTGCCCATCATCGAGAGGCCCGCCCTGCCGCGCACTGTGCTGCACAGGTGTAGCCAGTTCGGCGACCTGCTCGACCACTACACGGATCACGTTACGATGCAGTGGCTCGTGTACGTCACCGCCAGCGCCGGCCCGTTCGGGCGCGCCAACCTCGCGGTGAGCACGCTACACAACGGAGTCGCGTTTGCGTACATGGCGCTGCGTGGGCACTACTTCAAGCACTCGGAGAGGGGTAACATCGTGACGCGGACGATCGAGGCCAACAACTACTGGAACATGGCCTCGATGCTCTACGCCGCCAACTGCATCCTCATCCCGCTCGTGAAGCTCTCCTTCGCGGGCCACCACGGGATGACGCCGCCCGACGCGTCCGCTCCGCTCATCGACGTCGTCGACGCGGTCGGCGCTGCCGTCACGCTGTCCTACAGCTTCGCCGTCTGGCTCTAGCGCCGCCATGGCGACTCTCAGCATTCGTCTCTCTTTCTTTGGGTTCATGCGGCTGACGTCGGCGTGCCGAGTGCGCTATGCGCTACGCTCCTACGCACACAAAAACCGGACATCACTGCAAAAGAGTTATACATGTGTTCCATCCTCCGTCGTCGATCCACCCCACATTCTGACACACGGACGACGGACACAGTGGACACACACGGCACACGCACACACGCACACACGCACGCGGCACACCCGTGTGCGCCCCCCCAGTGCTCAAACTTTACCGGTATGGGAGTTTTTGGCTAATCAAACCCAAGGCTGTACTAATCAAAAAGTGGTACGGGATACCAGTTGCCTCACGGAAATCAAAGCGAGTCGGAGTGCCTTCTTGGTGGCAAAATCTCGGCAAAATCGGCAAAATACCGGGTATTTGCGGGTATACCTGAAAAAACCCGGGTATACCTGGCTGGATAATTAATACCGGCACTTTTGCATGGTTTCGCCCCCGGGACCACACGACAGCCGCTACAACTAATCAAAACCCCCGCATACCACTTTCGCATACCACTGTACCACACACCACTCCAAAACTAATCAATATATCACCAAATATCGGTCTCATACCGGTAAAGTTTGAGCACTGACCCCCCCCCCCCCCTCTCACTGTGTGGGCGGACGAGTACGCCCTCGCCACAGACGCCACGCGCACGCCATGACCACACCACACCGACCGCGCACAGACCGCACACACAGCACCAGTCTGAAAGAAAAGAGTCCGAAACTCGTTCGTGGAAAACTGCTCTTGTGGATGGGGCGGTCTCATGCACGCAGGGTGGCAGGGTGCCGCTGCCGGTTGAAGGAGCACAAGTCTGGTGGCTTGAGATGCGGTTGTCGGTCAAGGCGGAGGAGGCCCGAGCGAGCGAGCCAGCGAGGTCAGGCTGGGTCCGTTACAGACGAGGGATGGGGGAGGAGGACAGGGTCCCCACCTGCACGAGCAGGATTTTGGAAGGACGATCAGGGCTCAGGGGGACAGGTGGGGCTCTCCTGCTCCTGACAAGGGACACGAGAGGCTCGCAGCGCGGTGCACGGTGGGCTCCCAACTCCACTGGCGGTCTCATCTCAGTCTAGCGACCTGCCTCCAGCTTCTTGCTGGCAGTCTCTCACTACCACAGGCACACTGACATTGATTGATTGATGGGAAGGCGAAACACAGTCCGACCAACGACTGGGACACCAACGCGGTATGGGTGGACGCTAGACAGGCGATGACGGTCACACAGGAGCGACACACAGAACCACAAGACAAGACACTCAGCCAAACTGACTGCCACACATCCTGAGCGAACTTCCCTAGACACCCGCGGCCGGACTCCATCCGGCACGCGTCGCTGGGCGCTCAGAGCCGCGTCCCCTGCTCGCCACCCCGACGCCCAAATGCGCCCGAGCGAACGACAGGCGGCACGCGAAGACTGGTTGCAATCCCGCCGACCGCGAGGCCGCGGGATGATGCGTGCGTGGTCTTGTAGTGGGTCTCGGAAGCTCTCCTCTCGGGCTAGGAGCCAGCCCCTCTCCCTTGCCCCCGGAACACTGTGTCCGAGTCGAGGCGTGTGCTTGCTGGTCGACGGCACAGGGGTGGCAGGGGCGCGGAGTCACTCTGTCTGGGAAATTTATTCGCCTGCGTGCGGATCCCGGCATGGAGCGGCCCTCGAGCAGCAGCCAGGGAACGCTTTGCGAGCCGCCTCGGCCGACTTTCGTGTGCGACGCACTGGACGAGAAGCAGCTGACGACCTCCCTGCCCTTCAAAGTTCAAGTGCGGGTGCTCGATGAGAAAGCCGAGGCGATGTCGTCGTTCCAAGGCGACATCATGCTGCTCGCGATTTCGCGCCGCACGTGCCTCGCGGAGGGGTTCGAGCGCAAAGCACTGGGGCGATGGTGCGCCCACCCTCGACTCTCATCGCGGGCGGCCGCGTATATTTTTGCTGCGCTTCACTCCGTCTCGGTCCCCCCCTTCCCCCCCCCACAGGCAGCCCGCCTCGAGCCCACTCCACCACGAGAGCCAGTACTCCCACGGTTTCGACTCGGAGGTGGCGGCGCCCGGCTCGAGCCACAGCCTCTACCTGAGCGGCGGCAACGACGCCAACTTTGGGATGACGCTCAAACTGCCAGCGACCGCGCTCGAGGCCGAGCCTCCGGAGCACTCGCCTGTGGCGGGCGGCGGGCCCGGCGAGTCCGAGTACGAGGACGCGGCGGCGCTGAACGGCAAGTTCCAGCCGGACGCGGTGTCCTTCTACGTGCGCACAGACAACAGCCTCGCGGACGCGGGCCACTTCATCCTCGGCGAGAGCAACGAGGTGAACCGGCGCGTCGCGCAGTTTCAGTTTACGCGCGACGGCAAGATGGGCCTTCTGGGGACAGGGGGCACGACCCACGGCGCGACGCCGTACGAGAGCAACCGGTGGTACCACGTGATGCTGTGCTTCGACTGGAAGCGCAAGACCGTCGCCTTCTCCGTCGACGGAAAGCTGCTGCAGCGCTCGGTGCCCTTTCGGCGCGAGGCGTCCAACTTTATCGGCGCGTGCGCGCTCGGCAACCGCGACCGGTGCACCACGTGGTTCGACTCGATCCGGTTCGTGCAGGAGACGACGCTCAACCGCGTCGCGGTCTCGATCGTCGACGGCGTCGCCGAGACGTGGCTCGGCCCGCTCGGCGAGGACGAGGAGGGGCGCTCGCTCGCGGCGCGAGACGGGTTTGTGCTACGCGCGGAGGATGCCGACGGGCAGGTGTCGGAGCTCGCCGGCCCCTACCACCCGCTCTGCCGGATCGAGGGGGCGCAGCGCGTCGCGATCAACAACGCCGCCCTCGCCGACTTCAACACCTTGCTCGCCGACGACGCCAGCGCCGACGTCACCTTTGTGGTTGGCGGGCGAGACGTGCCGGCGCACCGCTGCATCCTCGCCGCGCGGTGCGAGACCTTCCGCCGAATGTTCAACTCTTCGATGCGCGAGGGGTCGCGCGAGGAGGGACAGCGCGTGCCGATCGCCGAGGTGTCGCACGCGGCCTTCTCCTGCATGCTGCAGTACATCTACAGCGGCGCGGTCGCCGTGCCAGAGGTGACGACCCCCTCCCACCCCCCTCCCCCCCTACCCCTCCCCTCCCCTCCCCCCGCAGCCGCGCGGCGCGAGGAGGGGGCTGTTGCCCGCCCTCCC
This sequence comes from Emiliania huxleyi CCMP1516, assembly GCF_000372725.1. Lineage (NCBI taxonomy): Eukaryota > Haptophyta > Isochrysidales > Noelaerhabdaceae > Emiliania > Emiliania huxleyi. The sequence continues at coordinate 7,906 of NW_005200250.1, read as the reverse complement.
CCGCCGGCCGCCCAGCCTCCTGCGCTCCTCCGGCCCCAGGAGCTTGCCCTCGAGCTGCTCGGCCTCGCGGACCGCTACCTGCTCGAGGGGCTCAAGCTGCTCTGCGGCTTCACGCTCACGCGCATGGTCTCCGCAGACACCGTGGCTCCCATCCTGCAGGCCGCCGACCGGTACGACTCGCCGTCGTCGCAGCTCAAGGCGCACTGCATGCAGTTCGTCCTCTCCAACTACGAGGCGGTCGTCAACTCGCCCTCCTTCGAGGAGCTCACCTCGAGCCCGCAGCTGCTGCTGGCGGTGACGCGCGCCGCAGCCAAGGTGGTCGCCCCGTCCGGCAGCTCACGACAGATCTCGTGGGACTCGGACGGCGCGCCGGGGAGCAAACGCGCTCGACACGCGTGAGGACGTGGCGCGCGCCAGAGGGCGCGGTGAGGGGAGGGAAGGGCGAGGGAAGGGCGGGGCGTAGCCGCCGCGCTTATGTACCACAATTGGGGAGGGGGAGCGGCCGCCTTGGAGGCCTCGTGTAGACACGCGTGGGCCAGAGTGCGATGGTGGTGATGATACATTCATGCTGTGAGCCTGTGACATCGAGCGCGAATCTTGGGGGAGAACGCTCGGCACTTGGAGCACTTGTGGAGTGCAGTCGCCGAGTCGGCAGCCGCACGCCCAGGACCAGGAGCTAAGAAGCGCACCCAGCACCCGGCCACGGTTTCTCTTTTCATCCTCTTCTTCCCCCTGCTGTTGTGGTGTTCGACCCAGGGAGGAGCAGGGTAGCTCGCTCCGCAAGACCCGAGCCCCCGCGAGGTTCACAAGCTTTCACAGACCACCCAAGACTGCATCCAGACGCCTCTAGAAGGAAATGGAGTCACGCACTTCGCTGCGCGGCCGCCAGTCGCCACGCGAACGCTCCAGACGACGTCCCTGCATCGAGTACGCGGCGAGAGCGCGAGCGTGAGCGGTTGCGCAAGGTCTCGGCTTGTAGACAGCAAGACGGCGCGAGAACCCTTCTCCGGCCGCAGCACAGCGCTACCGCGAGTACTTGCTCTGGACGGAGACGAGGCCGGTGCAGTTTGGCGACGAGCCGCCAAACGACACGTACGAGATCTTCATGAAGGAGCGCCGGCGCGCGAAGGAGAAGGCGCGGCTGCAAGGTGTGGCACGCAAGCGGCAGGCGGAGAGACAACTGCAGCGTCAAACGGTCGTGTCGGACGCCGCCCTAGCTTCGCCCGCTGCGCAACCCGCAGCAAAGCGGCCCCGCGGCCGCCCAGCCGACCCCAACACGGAGCAGCGACGTCGCGATCGCCGGGAGCTGCGCGAGAAGTCGCTCGCTCAGCAGCACCGTCGCGACGCTCGGGATGCAGCGAGAGCGGGGCAGCAGGTACGGAGCACGCTGCAGTTCATGGAGCTAAACCTCACACGTGCAAAGGCGGCGGGCTTCAATCCGTGGGGGGCGCTTCCTGACGATTCCACGCACGTGCAAGCATATGCATTTTGGCGCAGCAAGGCTTTGGGAGCGCAGGTTGACGCGAACCGGATGCGGCGCATGCCCGAGGCAGACGCTCTTGCAGCTACAGCTTTCGCGCGGACATTGACAGCCCGGGCTGCGAAAGCTGGATGGGCGGCGGCGGCCGAGCGGGCCACCACGGCTGATGCGATCGGAGAGGCACGCGCGGCCTCAGCTGCGGCGGCAGCGCATGCTCGGTATGCAGACGCTGTGGCAGTCGCGGCAGCCGGCGCACAGAGTGTTGCCTCGAAGCAGCGCCGCCGGCGCGAGAGTGGTAGCCTCTCGGCGCTGCTGCAGCCGTCGCAGCCGTGGGTGTCCGCGGCGTTCGCGGCCGTCAGCGCACCGCTGCCCGAGTGTGGCTTGGACGCAGATGGCGCCGCGCCGCCAGCGCTGCTGCCGCCGCCGCCGCCGCCGGGCCAGCCTGCGCTGACCGACGCGGTGGTGCCGCGCGTGTGGTCAACGGAGGGGCAATGCGAGGGGATGACGCACCAGAGCGGCGGGACAGAGCGATGCCGGGTGCATCGCAATAGCCCGTACGCAGTCGCGGCACCGCTGCGCCGCGGCGAGCGGTACTGCGGCCACCATCACCCCGACAAGTTCACCGGGGTGCAGTGCGCAGGGCAGCGCAAGCACGGCAAGGGCCGATGCCGAGTGTGGAGCGGTTGCTGCTATGCCGATGCCGCCCCGCTCCGTCGCGGCAGCCCCTACTGCCACCACCACCGCGTGCGCTGCGTGGGGCTGACGCAGTCCGGCGCGCGCTGCACCGTGACGAGCTCCTCCGAGAACGTGCACGCGCAGCCGCTGCGCGACGGCGAGCTGCACTGCGCACACCATCAGCCCGCGGCGCCATCGTCGCTTGCTCCATCGGCGCCCTGTCCACGCGCCGCGGTCAGCGATCGGGCCATCGTGCTCGGTAGCAGCGAAGATTTCGAGGGCCCGGACGGGCCGCTGCCGCCATCCATCGCGATCGTTGAAAGCGAGGCCAGGCTAGAGCAGGGCAACTGCCTTACGCAGCTACTCCGACGCTTCCCTGCACTTCACTACACCTCGATCAAGTACAGTGACCCCACACTCCCCCACTTGTGGGTGCTCCCGCTCGAGGGGCAAACGGCACAAACGGGCCGGCTCGCGGACTTCATGGTGAGCTTAGGGCTCACTGTGAGAGAGCAAGACCTTGACTACGAGAGCTCCGATGACGATGCAGCCAGCGATGTCGACAGCGCGCGTTGCGATGAGCCGCTGGACCCTGACGTAGAGGCGGAGTTGCCCGATTATTTTTAATAGGCATTGCGGCTAGAATGAATATTCGGTCGCCCCGCCCGCCCGCCCCAAACTTCTTGGGTGGAAAGAAATGCCAGTGGCCTTTTACTCGAGTATGCCCGGGGGGGCCCGGTAACTCAAGACGGTCTGGTCGGGGGCAACCAGACAGGTCCAAGCGGCGCGAATGCCACCCAAGCGCAAAGCTGCGCCGCCACCGGCCAAGCGAAATGTGCGTACTAAGGCCATCGACGGTGCGCCCGTCTCGTCCGAGCCAGCCGTGTGGACCGTTGCCCGCCTCGGCGCCAAGTCCAAGCAGCAGCGTAAGGCTGAGCACGGCGACCGCTCAAGGCAGACGAAAACGCTGTGCAGGCGGCTTGCATTGCGGAGAGAGGGCGTCGTGGGCGAAGCGAGTGTCAACCCAAACTTCTTTGGACGCCTCCTCGGCATGACGCACAGAGTCAAGGACTACAATTCATACCGGAGCCGCGGGCACGCGGGCCGCTTTGAGGCCGGCACGAATGATCGAGCGGTGATGGTCACCAGCATGGCGGCCTACGATGAGCTGCGCAGCGCGATCGGCGCCGAGCACGCGCCGCTGATCGAGGACGGCGATCTCGGCGAGAACATCCTTCTCCGCGGCCCCTCGGCCACCGCGAGTGAGCGAGCAGGGGACGGGCGGCTGGCGGTGGGGAGCTGGCTGCGTATCGGGTCATCGGTGCTCGAGGTGACCGAGGCCAATAACCCCTGCTATCGATTCAATACGCAACCCTGGGCAGCGGCGGCGAAGGAGCGCTGGGGCAGCGGCTCGCCCGACGGGCCGGAGAAGTGGTTCCGCAACCTTAAGTGCCCGCTCAACAATGAACATTTCCCTGGCGTGCGCGGCTGGCTCTGTCGGGTGGTCGAGGAGGGCGAGGTGGCAGTTGGTGACGCCGCTGGATTGCTGCCCGATGACTAACTGGGCCCTCCCCTCAAGCGTCAAGGCCGCAAGCGGGGCCCTCTCTCGCTCTCGTGTCTCGATGCACCCGCGGTCCACGTCCTAGACCTAGTACGAGCTCCTATAGTCCACGTCTCGGTCTCACCTGCCGTGTCCTTACACGCGTCCGGTTTGCGCGGAATGGTTGAGAGAGTATAACAGCACGACTAAAATGATGGCCCTCACACTGGCCGACCTATGGCACCCCCCTGTGAGCAGTGTGCCGCACACGACAACCCCAGCCGGGCATGCCTCGAGGGCATGCCGAACTCATGCACAGTGGGAGCCGGGCCCAGGATGGCACTCGAGCTCTTCTGACGGCGCCGTTGAAGCACTCAGACGAGATCCGAGGGCGTTCGCTCCGAGGGCGCGGCGCGCAACACGCGGCGAAGTGCGACCGCCGCGACCGCGAGGATCCCGGCCACGCCGAGCATGGCGAGCGCACTTCCGCCCTGCACCGCCGCTTCTGGCTCTTGCGCGAGTCCCCAGCGCCCGGGCCTCTTGCTGCTGACGGTCTGAACGGGCGTGGCGTCCTTCGCCGCGCTCCCGACGGTCTGGACCGGTGTGGCATCCTGGGCTTTGGACTGGAAGGAATAGAGGCCGTCAGCAGTGGTCTGAACTGGGGTGGCATCTTTCGCGGCGCTCCCAACCGTTGCAACAGGTGTGGCATCCTGCGCCTTGCTCTGCACGGTCTTTACTGGCTCTTTATTGCGCCCGCGCTTCTCGTCAACGGCTTGCGGGTCGAGCGCGGCGACGCACGCGATCACAGCGAGGAGGAAGCGCGACATATATACAACGTACACACACACATTGAAGGCAGGGTAATTGGAGGACCAACCCGACGGCGGGCGCGGGTTTTTCTCTTTTTTGTTTTTTCGGTTTTATGGAAACATCAGAAGGGGTGGTGACGTGCTACACTTCACGCAGATCATCGCTCCATCTTGCCCGCCAAAAGAAAGCCAATTCTTGACTTGGGCCCTGCGGGCGGCCTTCTCTCGAGGTCTCGAGATACACAAAGCGGCCAACGCTCCATCAAGTTTTGCGTCTTGTAACAGCCGGAGCAATGGCCGGCACCGCGCTCCACTTGCAGGAGCAGCTTGCGCAAATCCGCGCCGAGAAGAAGAGACTTCAGGTGGCCGAGGCGGTGCGTGCCGACGCCGAGGGCCACGCACAGCAGCTCGACGACGAGTCGCTGCACCTCCACCGCACCCTCGATAAGCTCAACGCGCAGATTGCGCGGCTTCAGGAGCCGCCACAGCCCGCCGTACGCAAGTACGGCTGGGCCAACCCCGCCGACGTCGAGCGCAACATTATCATGCTGCGCAAGCGCAACGCCGCCCTGTCCCGCATCCTCGACAAGTGCAGCGATCCGGGCGCACGGATGCGAGAAGAGGAGGAGCTGAGGCGGCTCCAGGGCGAGGTGCACGCGACGGAGCGGAGGCTCGAGCTGCGGGACAAGGAGTTGCGCCAGCTAAACCGACAGGCGGGGCGGCTGCTCCGCCAGCGCGAGGAGGCGGCCTGGCACAAGCGCGATGCGCAAGTTGGGCTGGACGAAGTGGAGGCGCGGCACATCGAGCGGCTAGGGGCGGTGGAGGTGGCGCAGCGAGAGAGGTACGAGCTCGCGATGCGCAAGGTGGAGGAGCTACAGGAGGACCGGCGCTGCTGGCTCCAGCCGCTTGTGCATGCCGCGCAGCTGCTGCGTACGCGGCGCGACGCGCCGTACGAGCACTTGAGGCAAATTGCAGACGAGCCGTCGCCCGCGTTAGCACTCATCGACTCAATGCGTCGAATGACGGCGAACAACAAGGAGTGGCTAGAGCAGAGCGAAAAGGCGACCAGGGCTGAAACGGCCATGCTGCAGAAGCTAGAGAGGTTGCACACCCGCCTTGTGCAGAGCGAGGAGATCCAGTCCGAGATCCAGAATGGCTGCTACGGATTCAGCCCCAGCGCGGCGCCGGCCGACGAGAACGGATTGCACGGCGACAGCAGCCCGAAGAAGACTCGCAAGGTGCCCCCCCTGGCCGTTGGCCGTACAGCAGCGGTGCGAGCGGTCGCGGCCTAACTCTCCGGCTTGTCTTCGGCATGTGAAGGTCCAAAGCCATAGCCACCACCTCCTCATCCCGTGACGAAAAACGAACGCACACCAAGCCGCAAGCGCTAAGCGTGAGGACACGATTTCGAATTCGTAGGAGCATCTGAGCACGAAATATTGAGCCCGCTCAGGTGTGAACAAAAGATATAAGGGTCGACCAGATTTCGAACTGGGGACCTCCCGCTGGGGTTGAAAGGAGGTCTCAGCTCGGGAAACCTATATAGCATACCGGAGGAATTAGACACCACAGATACGCACACACCGACGCCCGAAGTGCCAAGAAGGACGTCATTAGTACGAAACCTCAGAAGGCCATGGGCGCCGAGAGAACATTCCCCCGAGAGGACAAAAGAAAAGGCTTCGCACCCCCCCTCCTTGCGCAGTGACCCTCGCTAAGTGTCGCCGTTATCGGGGCACGCTATCCTGCGCAGGCAGGGCAAGCGGGGGCGGGGGGCACTCCCCCTGGTCTGATACTCCCCCTGGGGCGTAAGAATATCTATTTTTTAGCGACCACCTCCTCCGGCAAGTCCTTTCGCCGTATCTCGCCGTCCCTCCTCAGCGTCGGAAAAGTCGAACTCGGAGTCATACTCGGAAGCAGGCACAGACGGCCGCGGTGATTTGGCAGGCGGCGAGGAGGGGGAGGGGGAGCGCGGCGGTGCGTGCTCGTGGCTCCCGCTGGTGCCAGAAGGGCCAGCGCCCAGCGCGCTCAGCCTGTTCTTGTTCACCTTGGGAGAGGGGGGTGGGGGTCCACCTCCCTTGGGTGCGGGCTGGCGGTCAGGCTTGCGCTTGACCGCCTTGCCCGGCGGCTTGCGGCCAGGGTTCCTCATGGTGAACCTGTCCGGCATGCGCCGGCCCCATCGGCCCCGCCCTTCCCAACCCTGGTCCACCCCTCGGGCGACTCGTTGGGCTGGGGTTGCTGCACCTGTTGGTGCTCTGCGGGTGGTGCCTGCGGTGCTGCGGCCGGAGCTGCAGCGGCGGCAGGCGGTGCTGCGGGCGGTGCCGCGGCGGAGGTGGCAGAGCAGGACTCTCCTGGTACGTACTGTGACGTATGTGGTAACCACTGAACCCAAACATGAATAAACTACTTTCCTCTGGGCCGGCGCGGGGGCCCCCGGAGGCACCGTGCGCCGCGCCGCAGTGCGGAAACGGGGCTCCGGCTCTACTAGTCTCTACTAGCACCAACTTCCCGATCTAACCCGGTCTAACAGAGGGCAGATTTGGAGAGATCTCGAGGAGTACATACAGATAGACCCTCTAACCATAAGAAAACTCCGACCTGATCGGTCGTACTGACCGCCGACAGATCACTCCAGACAGCAGACAGCGCGACGTCTGCACGCGGCTGGCCGGGCGAGAGGCTTGACACGATCCGACCCTGCGACCCTGACGCTGCAGCTCTAGCTATCAGACATGCACTGCTGACTGCTGCCACAATATGCGACCTGTGCTGGCCCACTTGGCGGCCTTCCCGGTCAGTGGTGAGGCGCAGTTCAGAGCTGTCGATGGCGCGATGCCGCACTGGTCCCACATTGGTGACACGAGACCACCAAGTTTGCCAGTCCAAGAGAGAGGCACCGGCGCTGTCCTGTGAAGGTGCGTGGTCCCTCCTGACTGCCCATGCGCGCGAGGCTGTGTAGGCATAGCCTCGAGAGTGCCAGCAGCCAATCCGAGGCGACGCGCATTGCGCCAGAAGCGTGCACACGATGGAAGGACACCTTCCTACTGGTCGTAGAATCAGGTCGTCACTGAATGCTTGATACTAAGGCCGCGAGCTATGCAGGTGATCAATTGTGCATCATGGCACGGTCAGCAGCGCCGACAGGCTGTCGCAAGGCGTGATAGCATGGCCGCAAGTACGCAGAATTCCCATGAAAACAAGTAAAAATGGCGAAAAAAAGAAAAAAATCCCGAAAAAATCGGCGCCTGCGGCGGGCCGTGGGAACCCATCTCCCCCCCGCATGGACACCCTCTGGGGGCCCCGCGCCGGCCCAGAGCTACTTTCTCTCGCCATGTAAGAAACATGTAAGGCAAAGGGGGTATTCGCATGCACATTCGCAGAGTTCCGCACGCGCAAACGACC
>NW_005200251.1:0-2651 GCF_000372725.1 Emiliania huxleyi CCMP1516 | reverse complement strand
AGATCAGCGTCGGCGCACCTGCTCTCGTGCTGTTGACGGCGCAGGCCGCCGGCAGTCTACGCGTCGCCTGCTGGAAGCAGTGCGGCCTCAGTGCAAAGCAGCTGCGAGTGACGCGCGTGCTCGTGGACGCTGTCGAGGTGGTTTGTGTCGCGGGTCACGGATGCGCTCCAGTGACGGCCAGGGTCTCCTTCACGCACGGCCAGACCATCAGAGACGCCGGCGCGATGCCAGTGGTGCCCGAGCTGCTGCCGCCAGCCGTCCCCGACGCTGCAGTTTGCCGCATGCTGCTGCTGCAGCCGTTGGCTTTGCTCGCGATGGGCGGCATGGCCTTGCTTGGCGGCTCCATCGCCTTTGAGACTGCCGCGACAGACGCCTGGCTCTTTCTCCTTGGCGGCCGCGGCTCGATATGGCCGCGCGTTGTCTTTGCCGCCGCCGTCCTTGCGCACGCGGCCGAGGCACAGTGTAGCCGAGATCTGTGCTGCAGTGTAGCCTACACAGAGCCGGGTGCGGAGTATCGCCGTGGACGCGCCGACGCTCTGAGGTGGCATCAATAGGCGGGCGTTGCTCTACGCATCGCCCTCGGCCTCCCGAACGTCGGCCTCGGTGGCGCGCTGCGGTGGTGCGGCCTCACCTTCCTGGTCGGATTTCCCGTCCTGCGCCATTGCCTGGCGTTGCGCGGTAAGGGGGAGTGAACTACGCGGGCTGCATCTCTGGACTCTCTGCGCATGTGCTGCGCATTTTGATTATCACAGACAGTAACCACAACCACAGATTATCAGACAAATAAATAAATAAATAAAACGGGCAAACTCTGAGACGAGATGGGATTTAGGGACATGTGTCCCCGCCCTGCACGATCTTGGTGTGAGGGATCTTCAATCCGTGTCCCCTCACCCCTCGTCACAACCCGACACGGAAGAGCGGCAAGATTTTATCAGAGACATCACTCATGATCACTGGCCATTTCCTCTCGTTGTGTATAGATTTCCTCTTTTTCACCTTGACAAGTTTGAAAATCACATATGACAAACACAGAATACAGTAAATTGTTACACCAACACGGCCGGTAAGGATGCTCCGCCGGCACGAATCTCGCCTTCAAACGCGCGCAGCGCCTCGAGAAAAGCTGATTTGGGCTCGACGAGCGGTCGCGCCTGCTCGCATACATGTACGCCTTCATGGCACTGCGATCGAGGTGTCAGACATGCAGGCTCATCTGTTGCACCCGCTGCACGCGCGTGAGAGCCTCCTCCACGGGCAAGTTGAGCCTGGCAGTGAACGCCGCGCGTGTTAGTGCTGTGCCAGAAACTCGGTGAGCCGTGTGCGGATTAGCAGAGCGAGGACCGTCGCATCACGTATGCGACCGCCATCGTGCCAGAGCGTGACTTGCCCTGCGCGCAGTTAACGAGGACCATCTGGCCCGCCTGTCAACAGCTTTAGGCTTGAAGCGCCTTCGCTGCATGCCGCTGGACGAACACCGCCTTCCTGCCCGCCCGAACGCGATCGGACGCCCACGCGAGGCCACGCTCGAGGTCCTCAAGCGGGATGCGGAAGGCCTCGGAGTCCTCCCACTCTAGGTCAAGTAGTCTGGGAGGACTTTCGAGCCGCAGCCTGCAAAAGGAGACCAAACTGACACTGAGGAGTGCAGCAGATGAGCGGTCAAGGGATGCAGCGTGCGTGGTGTGCCTGTCAAATGCAGCGCGCGTCGCAGGCAGGAAGGCGTGCAGCCGGTACCCTGCACAGTTGAGAACGGCGTTCGTTGCATGCTCCTCCCTGCAGACCGCGAGTGCAGCCTTGTAGCTGCCAACCGCCAACTCTCCCGGCAGAACGACCGAGGACTTGCCGTCATCCTGCGGTCATGCGAAGAGCCCGCAGCATGGTGGGCCAAACGAGGTGACACGAAGGTGTCACGGGACGAGCATGCAAGGAGGTCATTGGGGTGCCACGAGAGCTCTAAATGGGCTGCCTGAGCGTTGAGCACTGCCAGCAGTTGCTCGTCTGTCACCTCCTCACGCGAATGCCTGCGTATATCGAGCCCACACCCAGCACAGCGATTGGCGGTCGCCTTGGCGAGGGGGACGCGTAGGCGAAAGGGATGGCCCTGCGGCGTGGATGAGAAGGTTGCCGCCGAGGCTTGGGACATGTTAGGCCCAGTACCGATACCGCTAGGCGTCTCAAGCCCAGTATCGTCGGTGTGGGCGCGGTATTGGGATCTGGCCGTACCGCGTGCCGCTTCACACCGAGCGCGCCGTACCGATACCGCTACAGTTGTAGGCTCTCCGGCGCCCCGTACCGCTACCCTGTAGCGAGAAAACAGTTTATCTTCAGTCGGGAAGGGTTATTTTGTGTTCGCTCTTGATCCTCACCGACCAATGAGGTATTTTCTCCCCCCCCCCCCCTCTCCCACCACACACACACACACACACACAGAGAGAAGATCTCTTTGTTGGGTTTTCTAAAATCACACACACACACACACACACACTACCACACCCACATTATACACTCTCACTGCCCTCTCACATTCACAGACTGACATACATATAGAATTTAATTTATCCACATAAAAATGGGAAAAAAAACCAAAAAAATATTCCATGGGGGCGAAAAGGGGGGTGCGCCGGGCTTCTTTAATTTTTTTAAACCCCCCC
>NW_005200252.1:0-2655 GCF_000372725.1 Emiliania huxleyi CCMP1516 | reverse complement strand
AAAGGGTGTCCATGCGCTCACCAACTCGACGCCGCCCTCTTCGGGCGGCAGGGCGATCCCCGCCGCCCTGTCGGCCTCCTCCCGCTGCTCGCGCTCGTCGCGCTGCCGCTCCTGGTGCGCCTTTCGCCGCGCCACCCCGTCTCCCGTGTGCCGCGCCCGCTCCGACATGCGGGCCTCTTCCAGTTTCCCGACCCTCGCGAACTGCGATTGCGTTCCGATCGGACGTCCATCTCGTTCCTACAGTTGTATATTCGACGTTCTTGCTTATATGCGTTTCCGGGTTCCGATTCGTTTCCGATTCGTTTCCAGTTCCCCGTCCCTGACGAAATCTTTGCGCTCTCCTTTTTACATACATAATTTGGCGATTATATCCATAAGGGATTTCATCCCTTTTTGGTTTGGAGATCCGTGGATTGCGATTGGTTTCGGTTTTGGGTAAAACGTATACAGCTGACGCGATGCGGCCTCTGCCTAGCTTCCTACTCTAAAGGGTGTGGATGCTGGGTTGAACAAAATCGAGGGACGCGACCCACTTCGCCCCTGGGGTGTCGACGGGCCCCCGGGGGCGACGGGGGTGCTCTCCGGCCGCGGCGGCCGAAAACGGGGACCTCTAGTACGGTCTAGTAATGAAGTGATGCACTTGATGCAAGGGTGCCATTGTGCTCTACTACAAAAGTTGTGTAAGATGCCCAAGTCTCAGACGCTGGATCCTTAGCGGAGCTGAGTTCTGACGGTGTGAACACGAGCAACCGGAGTGACGACCGGGACCGGGCCGTACGCCGGGAGTGCCCCGACTAGCAGTGACGGGCGCGGACGAGCGAATGAGAGGTCGCTATCTGTGGAAGATGTGTTGTTAGGGACTAGGACTGCCTATCTCTCACTGAAAGGGACCTCTCATTCGCTCGTCCGCACCCGTCACCGCTCACGGAGTGCTCCGCGTGCCGCACCGGCCGCCGCCGGCCGCCGGCCGCTCACGGCAACGGAACAGTCTTACTACTCCGCAACGTTGAGCTGGATCAAACTGAATAGTGCTCCTGAAAGCCCTCTCTCTGGGCTCTGCCACACAGTAGCAGCTCATGACGAGCAGCTGCTGTGACTGTATTTGTAGCCATTTTTAGGCTTCAACTGGTCCCAAAATAGTAGCAACACCTCATGAAAATCAGTCAAAAAAGCCCCAAAAAATCGGCGCCTGCGGCGGGCTACCTGGGGCTGCGCCCCAGACCCCCGTGACTGGGGGGACCCCCCGCGAGAGCACCCCCGTCGCCCCCGGGGGCCCGTCGACACCCCAGGCTCCGATTGGCATCCATTCTATTTTTGGCTTTTGAGCGATCGACGTTCCGATCGAGGGGAGGGAGGGAGGGAGAGAGGAGGGAGGGAGGGAGAGAGGAGGGAGGGAGGGAGCGGGAGGGAGCGCGAAGCTCGCGGCGGAGATTTCTCTATTCTATCCCGTGCCCACACACACACTCACACACCACAGTGTCGTGCGAGGGAGTTTGGTTGGAGCACTTGCTTGTAAAATTCCCGTGCCCAGTGTCGTGCGAGGGAGTGTTAGATTGTGAAATTCTCTATTCTAGTACGCGCCAGTCCCGTGCCCAGTGTCGTGCAAGGGAGTTTTGTTGTTTACTTCTAAAATTCTCTATTCTGAGAGGTTTTAAAATTCTCTATTCTTCACCGCACAGAGGGACGCACGTTCGCCCGGTGGGACGCACGCAATTGACATCACATACGTATATGCGACGACTCCGGCTGCAGCTCGACCAGCGGGTTCGTCGGCCCGCGCTACAACGTGTCGGCCAGGCGCGGGTGTGCAGCAGCGGCGGCGAGCCACCGACCACAGACGCAGCAGACGTTGCCTCCTACAGTGGCACGCCTGCAGAGCTTGAGGCGGAGATCCGGGAGCTGCTGGCAGAAAAGGTGGCGCCCGCCGTGCAGGCGGACGGCGGTGACGTCCACTACGAGCGGTTCGATCACGACAGCGGCGTACTGACCATTTCTCTCTCTGGCGCTTGCGTCGACTGCCCGAGCTCGACAATCACGATGCGGTTCATGATCAACAATTGTGTACGATACTCAGATGCGACACCACCAAGTCCTGCGACATCTCGTGTGCGTGCACTTATCCGTGCCGGTCCTTTGCAGGTGAGGCACTACATTCCCGAGGTGTCGAAGGTCGTCAGGCTCGGATCTGAGGCGGAAGACATGGACCTCTGATTTACGGCTTTACCTCAGGCCGTGGTGCCGATTCAGTCTACCTGTCCCTGTGTTGAGCGGAAACTGAAACTGCGCAGGAGGGGAAAGAGCAAAGAAGGCGCGGCCGCAAGCGCGATACAAAGCATGACCAAACACTTTCTCGCGTATTTAATCACACGCTATAGACGAGGGGGAGGGCGGCGAGGGCGGCGGCCGTCCAGAGCGCAAAGGGCGGCGAGGGCTCGAGACTCCTCGCGGCCGGCGCGCCGCTGCAGGGGTTTGCGCCTCCCCCGCCGACCTCAGTAGCGTTTTGGGGGTCTCACGATTTCGGACACACACCTATCTAGCGCTCTCGCACCCGGGGCCTCAAGCCTCTTGGGCTGTGCACGCGGCGGGTAGCAGCGACGCCACCAGCCCATCGCAATGCGAGGAAGAGCGCGCGGAGGCTTCTCTCAGCCGGACCTC